>NW_028263385.1:21426048-21571048 GCF_051168715.1 Poecilia mexicana | reverse complement strand
GGACAAAGAGGTCAAACCTGCACATATATAAGTGGTAAAAGACAGATAAAGTTAGAATATAAATTTTATTTTCAGTCAGGAGAAAAATTTTGCAACATTAATAGATTACTTTAAACTTAAAGTAAGTAATCTTTGGCTTACATGTAGATAAATAAAATTCAAACATTTGACATAATCCCTACTTGTCAGTAAATCTTTACAACATTTTTGTCTTCCAGCTGTCTGTGGAGTGTGTTTGATATGTGGCTGGAGTTTGTTTCACACAGTGTTCAAACTCAGCTGCTGCATCTAGCCTATTCATTTGAGTCTCTTGTTTGTGGTATTAGACGCTGAAAGAGCCATTTTAAAAAGGGTGCCTCATGTTCCCCTCAGTTTTTTAACAACTTCTACAGTAACTCCCTTTGTTGTTTTGACAAGAAAATGCAGCTTGGGAATGCCTGCAAGGTCATGTGCATCTGTGTGTGAAACCACAACTCCGAGTCTACATAGAAACTGTTTTCACGACTGCCTGTTTTGTCTGTAGGCAGATCTTTAGAGACTCTGTTTGTACTAGATCAATCAGGTCATTGTTACTGGAAAAGAATGGTAAGATGTTTATTGCTGAACCTTCAGGGTTACTGACAGCGAGTACAAACGCTGCACAGAGATACGATCTGAACTTACAGACACGCCACAACTTGAACAGCTGATGAACCCAGCTGCAGCACTGAACACTTTATAATTTAACTGAGAAGATAAATCCCACCAATGTTACACTGGTTTCCCTGATGCTTCTGTACAACATTTTCAGTATTTAATATTCAGTCTCAAAGACAAGCTGCTCCTTTTCTGCTCCTTTCAATAAAACTGATGTCATATTAAAGCAATAAAATGTGTCATATTGTCATTTTTACAAATTTCTGCATATCAGCAAAATATAGTGATTCATCACATTTAAGTCTGGTTAAGTTGATAATGAAAAGCAGGTTTTCTGGTGGCTGCTTATTCACAGCAGCTTTAAATAGATATTTGTCAAGCTGTATCATGGCCTTCAGCTGGAATAAGAATTAGACAGATGTTTACATCCAACTATAACAGATTTTATTTACTCAAAAAACAAGAGGTTCTACTTTCTACACTTAGTAGCTGTAAATGTAATGCTTTTTTGATGTTGCTTGTTCCAGTAAAAAAATAAATAAATAATAAAATGGGTTCATAAATAATAGGATCGAAAAGTTGATCTAATCTCACGTTATCTAAGAACTCACTTTAAGAACCAAAATATTGTTGCCCCTCTGAAGTTTTGACCACATGAACATGAATTATTTTGCCAAACTCAATTTTATGGTGAATTGGCAGTGGTTTCCTATATGTACTCTGGTCACAGGGGCACTGAATTTATTATTATTATTATTTTTTATTTCAAAATGTAGGTTCATATCGTTGAATATTAATGACTATATTGTTCTGGATTAACCCACATTTTCCTTGTCTCTTTCTTTCCATTATTCTGATGTTCCAACTACTTTGTGACCTTTGTCATAAACTTTACATTAAGTGTGTGACTCAAATGCAATTACATTCCATCAAGAGCCCCACATATATTACTGACATGCATGATTGTTGAACCGTAATAGAATAAAAAATGTTAGGCGCTTCCAACAGACAGAAAATGCTAAAGCTGTACAACAAATGATGCACGTTTTCTCACATGCATCATTTGTTTACACTTGTACAAGTGTAAACTTGTGCAAGTTTACACTTTATAATCTCTAGTTTTAAATTCAAATCACACAGATTAATTACTAAGGTAACGTTTACAGTTCCCCATTGAAAATTGTATTTAGATTTGTATGGATCAACAAGTACTAGTACACATTTATAGTTTTTTTTTTGTTTTTTCATAGAACGAAAAATACAAGGCAAAATGATTTCAGAAAAACGTAGCTACTCATGCTCTTTTAAAGGGCTACTTATGTTGTTTTGGTCTCAAATGACAAACACACTTAAACCCAGAAAATATAAACAAGCAGTAACCCAACAGAAATAAAAATTAGAAAAGGGGTCTGAAACTCACATAAGCACTCGCATGTTTATGCAGTTAGTGTTTTTTAGTGTGCATGCTTGGTTTGCACAAATGTAAATTGAGATAGGGTAAATTTAAACCATAATTCTGCAAAACACTGATGATTCACTTTTAAATCTGATGCAATGACTGCATAAAGAAAAATGTCCCCATTCAGACTGGATCGCATTTGTAAACCATCACAGAAGACACCTGATCAGTGTAAGGAGGCTTGGGTATGATGATTGTTCTCCATTTATCACCTGAAAAAATGCATATCGGAAACTAGATTGTGTAAAAAGAAAAGAGCATTAGATGATGAGCTGTGGTTACATGTGCATGTCTATGTACAAACTTCATTTGGCTGTGACACAGTAGGACTAATTCAGTTACTCAGGGGTTGTGTACTGTATTACCTTGTAATGGCACAGAATCTCATTTTGCCCAAGGAGACACATCAATCTTTTGGATATACTGGGGAGATCAGTGTCTCTTCTGTGGAGTGCATGTGGAGAGAACACTGGAGGAACGTTGTGTGTGCATGGGTGTGAAGTCTCAGGCATGTATTTGAGTGTTTCTGTGTTTGGTAATGGGGAAGAGTGAAATGGAATAAAATGTTCAGACCACTGGAGCTGAAAACTACCCATACATTGGTTTGATAAACAGCATGAAAGACCACTATAGTATAAGGCTTGAAGAAGTTTGTGTTTGTGAGAGTGGGTGCATAAGAGAGAAACAGAAGTCGAGAGAGAAAGCAAGTAATGGAGTAAGCATACAAACGTGTCAGGGCTAAAGTAATTTTTTTCTTTGAAGAGATGTGTTTGTATGTGCTGAACATGAGCTAAAGTGTAAAATCAAAGTAGATTGTGTGTATTGTGTGCATCCAAGCATTACAACAATCCTGCACATGTCTGTACGTGACCAGAAATCCTATTGTAAACACTCCTCGCTCTGCTGTAATTCTACTTTTCTGAAGTAAATCAGAACATTCTATCCTACTTCTGTTTTTGTAATTGCTTGACAGAAGACTTTTCGTTTCTGCTCCTTGAAAGAAAACGGGTTACAACCAGCAATTGTTAAAAACACAAGGTCAGGTAAAGAATGTCAAGGCAACTTGTATACAGCTTAAAAGTTCAGAAAAAAATGTAAATAACTTAAGTAAAATGCATGTATTAGCTCAGTAGTAACAGACTAAAAACGCAAAACTAAAGCTGAGAAAGATTTCCTGAGATTAGTTGAAAACTTTATGAACACGTTTCCATCCATAATTACATCAGTATAATACAGCAATTACAGATTACAGTTTCAATAAATCTATGATCAGAATAATAAAACAAGTTATTGATCTGGCCACATGACATGGAAGAAAACTGAATTTCACCGTGCATAAACCAGTGTACCTGCACTTAGAGTGGGAGCATTTAAAAAGATACATGACAGTATCTAATGTTACACAAAATTAGTGTCATCTCATCCCACTGTAACCCACAATGTTTTGGGGGTATTTTCAAGCATATTTGGGAAAATAAACTATATGACATCAGCTAAATAATTAAACATTTAACCACCAGCTTCCAGAGCTTTTCTACAGGAGATGCAGCAGTTGTGATTCCAACTACAAGGCTTTTTTTCAGCTGGCTAAACATTTCCAGAAACACATCTGCACAAATAAGTGAGGATGATATCTACTGCTCCAGTGTGTTTGCCTGGGTGGTGGATGAAGTGGTCCAGGCACCGTGAATCAAATGGCAGAAAAGAAGCAGCTCACACAGTGGGGGTTTCACTGCTAACACAAATACATTCACTATACATTCTGACATGCAACCACACAGACACTATTCTGTCTCTCTGCTGGTTTTGTTTATGTAGTGTCTGTTAGTGCATATGCGCAATTTGCTACAGTGACTGACGGTGACTACATAAATTAAACATTTGGCAGGAATAAAGGTCTTTTAGAAATGAGCCACGAGTCTGCTAGAATCATTTACAGTGTGAACATAAACTAACCACAGACCTGGAACAAGTAGAAAATAGTACACAAAAAGAGATTAATTCTGTTTAGTTTGAATAAAGCTTCCAACAATAGAATCATGCAATATTCAACACAACTTAATGGCCAGATTGAATTATCTTTCCTTTAAGTAGATAAACATGGCACCATTAGAGTAAGAGGAAAAAGATCATTAAAAAAAAACAAACAAACCAACTTGAAGTGAATAGAAGGAGCTGAACAAAGAAAAAGGGATAAAATGTTGTTTGGACTGCAAGGTTATCCATTATGTTTCCTGGATGGATTAGGCAAGTACTTCAGAAAAACAGAAATTTACCTTCTGGAATAAAAACAACCCCAGTGAAATTTAATCCTTCAGTGTTTGTATTCATGAGATGTTGAGGTTTGAATTTGTCAAACATTTCTGAGCTCAACTGAGATGGAATCTGAAGGACATAAGCATTTCATGTTAAGAAATTAAGCACATGCTTTTGAAGCTCAAGTTTTATCTCGCAGGAAATGATAAATTCCCCTTTTCTCAACAGACGGCAAAATCCAATACAACCGCATATCATCAACAGTTCACAACATGCCACATACCATCATTTGTCTGAGAAAAGCGAAGTGAAAATGTGAAACAAGTGTAGGAAAGACCAAGTGCACTCAATTCACTCGCTTTTAGATTACCCTTGAGCAGCAATAACTTGAAGTAAATCTCTTGCTGTATGACCTATGACCTTTGTTTCTTCGATCAGTGTGAAACACTTCTGGCCAGCTTATCTTTACAGCATTGATTTTGCTGATGGAAGTGTAAGTCTAGGACACAAATGCATATTTATTTCCAAAAAGCTTTCTTCTTTTCAGGTGGAGGGCCACGGCAAAATCTTCAATATTTTTTAGCCAATATGATGATGAGTTATTACGTCTCAATAATGCTTATGGTGTTTGACAAATTAATGATTCAGGGTTGTCTTAAAGGAATAGATGGATTTGTTATCAGCAGTCAGTAGTATCCTACCAAGAGGATGAGTTTGTGTTAGTTTCCCTGCTTGTGGTAAGAAGCATTAAAGACTCAGATCACTCATTTCTGAGGTGTAGCTTTTAGGTTCTGCGTTTCGACATCTGTGATAATTGACCATCATTTCAAACATTTTACAACCGTCTGCATTTTTGCTGATGAATAGTACAATTTCTATTGGTTGCAAATTGTCATAAAATGCCCTTCAGTGTCTCTAAAATGTAACTGCTAGTGAGTTTTGTCTGTAAAATTGATTTACCAAACACCTAAATGCTTCAAATAGTTACCAGTGATCTGATCTGGTGATCTAATTTAATTACCAAATGCATTGAATTTCTATATATGACGTCAAATTGTGCCACACATACTGTTTCGTACGTTTCTGTTGAAATAAAGACAAGACATTTTATATGTTGAGCTACAGCCTACATTAAGTTAGAATCATCTAATCTTATAATATATCTGCAGAGAGTATATATATATATTTCCACATGTTCAACCAACACTGTGGTAATCAGCAGTATTTGCCCTTAAACTACTCATTTCAATCTATGAGCTGCCAGATCATCACTAGCAGCCTGCTAGTAATTCCTCACTTGTTGAGTTAAGGAGAGATCTCAAACCACAAGTGTACTGTCAGTGTCTGTTACACTGAATCATCCGGCCTTCCTGTCTGCCCGGAGGATACACATGATGAAGATGGTTTCTGGCTTAGGGTGAGAGTAGAGGATCATTACCACCAGTGTTTAGCACAACCTCATGCAAATGAACAAGATACTGACAGCCAGAAAAAGCAAGTAAATGGAGAATGGGAACAAGACAGCTAATGAAATGTAACGACCTGTAACACATTTAGAAATTGTGTGAAAGAAGGGGTGCATGGAAAAAAAAACCCAGAAAAACTCAGAAGTAGCTCACAAAAATATACTGGACTGGGTGATTATTGAGTATTTTGGGGCAAGAAAATATTTGATGCACATCAGAGTAAATAGAAACTTTTAACTCAATTCTAAAATAGGAAAAAAAAAAAAATTGAGACAGCCTCTACTTTTTCTTATTGCTCTGCTGACATGAGAAATGTCACACAATGAACAAACAGGTCTGCATTTATTCAACTCAAACATCTACAAGGTCTTGCAATTGGACTCTTAGTGCCCCTACACAGCAGGTTTTTTGCTTTGTTATTTTTTCACAGAGGAGAGCTGAAGTTGAGTAGCAGCGTTCACTAACATTTTTTTTCTTGCAATTTTGCTGATTATTGCTTACAGATAATAAAAACCCAAAATGATGCGTCTCAGAAAGTCAGAATACTGTGGAAAATGTCATTAATGGAAACTTATGGTGTCACACCCTAATCAGCTAATTAACTCAAGACACCTGCAAAGGTTTCATGAGCCTTTAAGCAGTCTCTCTCTGAGTCAGAAGACAGTCATCGACAACCTTCACGAGGACGGTAAGCCACAAAAGGTCATTGCTGAAGAAGATGGTTCGAATACTAGCCAGGGGCAACAAATTTTGCATTCCCAGTGTCAAGCCACTCATGAAACAGAGACAACGTCAAAGGCGGTAGGGAGAAAATGAACTGGACTAGCGAATAAATTCTGCATTTCATTTGGAAATCAAGGTCCCAGGGTGTCAAAGAAGAGCAGTGAGGGACAAAATCCATAATACTAGAAGTCCAGTGAGAAGTTTCCACAATCAATGTTAGAAATTATGTGAATGTCATGCCATTTTGGGGTGCCATGTCATGCTGATGTTGGTCCACTGTGTTCAAAGTATTTGATGCTTCCCTCTGCACATACGCCTTATGGAGATGTTGATTTTGTTTTCCAGCAGGACTCTGGCAAAGATGCCAAAATCTGGTTTAACCATCATGGTGTTCCTGTTCTTGATTGACCAGCAAACTCCTCTGACCTGAACCGTACAGAAACTCTATGGGCTATTGTCAAAACTAAGATGACCTGAAGGCAGCTATCACAGCAATCTGGGCTTCCATTAAACCTAAGCACTGCCACAGGCTGATGGTGTCTATGCGATGCCATATTAATGCAGTAATTCATGCAAGAGGAGACCCAAAGAAGTATTGAGAGCATACAAATGTACATACTTTTCAGAAATCTGACATTTGGGCTTAAAACATCTGTTTTTGATTGGTCTAATTTGATATTCAGACTTTTTGAGACACTGAATTATGGGTTTTCATAAAATTGAAATATTTTACTGTTAATGAATCTATAAATTTCACTTTCTGAGAAGACTGGCAAGAAATAACGGACTATCACGCAATATTCGTCTTTTTTTAGATGTACTAAAACATTTAATAAAACTACTAAAATGTACGAATTCAGATGAGGTTTTGTTTGGTTCTTGTATAGTTTTTGTGGACTGAATCTTATACTCAAGCTTTTGTTAATGTATGTATGATATAAAGAGATTTTCTAATAACTAAGCTAAAAGCTAATAGAGGGTTGATGATGTTCCTTTATTACAAAGCCAGAGGCTATTGAAGGCCTAGCTGGACTAAGTTGAATGTGTTTTCTGATGGGTGCTAAAATTACCTTGGTAGAAAAAAAAAAGAAGCCAATCTAATTTAGATTTAATAGGTGCAAATGAAATTAATATGCAATCTAATGAAACTAATATTGTGAATCAATTTGAACACAAAATTAAATTTTCATGGTTGGTCCCAAGTGAGATACTATGCTATAGTGTTGTGAGGATCTGCAGTAATAAAGTGAATATGATAATAAAGAAGGTTCATCTGTCATACCCAGACAGTGTGCAGAGTAATTTAAAAGTAGAAATGGGTTTTGTGCAAGAAAATTAATCTTCAGATAATCATTGTCTACACTGAGAAGTATCTGAAGGTTTTAGAAGTGTAACATAAAAGTATTTTGTGTCCTCTGATGGTTCCTTTTCACCTTGATTTAAACATTTTGTCAACTTCCGACTATCTTAGTTCATACAAAGATGAACTGATGTAGCAGTACTAAATATAAACTCTGAACACTTTAAGGAGAAACTGAATATTTTGAGTCTGGCTAAACTCAAAACAGTTTAGTTTAGTGGACACAGCAACATAACAGGAACTGAAAACAAAAATGATTAACTGGAAGTAGTTAATTTCCAGGTTTTCTGTGCACTAGAGTTGTGGAAAGCAATAAGAGTCTGCGGTGAAAAGTTTTTATTTTATACCCAGTATGACTCCTTAAGCACAAACATTTTTCTATCATAGCCAATAGACCTGAAAACTCCAGGAAAAGTTTCCGTCTTCCAATAACATGGGCAAAAAAAAATAAAAAATCCTGACCAAGCTTGTTTTACAATGTGGCATCAATCAGCCTTTTAAGTGTACTCAGAGGACTTTAAAGTCTTGTGTAGTATTTATTTCTTATTTGGTTAAAGTACTTATTTTTTTAAGGAATTATTTTTTTTTTGGCCCTTTTGTAAGAAGACAACTTTTTCCTAGAGTTTTCAGGTCCATTTGCTATTATAGCAAAATGTCTGTGCTTAAGGAATCAAAATGGTTATAAAATAGAAATCCATGACCACAAATCTACAGACTCCTATTATTTATCCCAACTTTAATGCACATAAAACCTGAAAATTAACTAGCTCCAGGTAATCCTTTTTGGTTTTAAATTACTGTTATGTTGCCCAGTCCGGTGATTAAAAAAAAGTTAATGGTATATATTTACATCAAACCTTTCTAGTTGGATTCAATAGGAGAGGAAATCTTCCAAATACCTAGCTACACACAAGGATGAAGAAATGTCTTAATCCAAGTCATACGTTTTACCCAAGTATCTTTTAGTTGAACCTAAATCTGTTCACCTTTAATCTCATGTAAATTATTTAAGATTAAAGACTTTTGAGGACTTAAAACTTCCTGCGGATAAACTCCAATCCAAAGGAAAACATCAGTTTGACATTTAGCAAGACAACATGAGCGAGGAAGAGCTTAAATGATTCCACATGCTCACACAAAGACAAATTAGCAACAAATCAAAGAGAGGCCACACACACAACAGTGCTCTGTGACGCAGGGAGAGTTTGGAAGAATGAGTGATGTTGTAGATGTGAATACCACTCGCTACAGAAGGATCTCTGTTTCAGCAGCTGACAAATATAACCAATGATGTCACCACCATCTCGGGTAGACGCAATCAAAACAGATTTTCTAAAAAAGAAAAGGCACATAAAGAACTCATTCTGTCTCATTTTTCCTCGTTTCCTGACATGAAAACCACACCAAATTAGGGACACCAGTTCCAAAATATCCTCAACAAAAAGCTGCCTTTAGCTTATATTTTTAGTACTTAGTCTATTTTTGGGAAATTTGGTCAACAATTAATTTATCTTGTTAAGCACGTGTGTAAATACACTGTTTCACATGTGACATTCCAGTGTAAAGAGCAAAACAGGGAGCTTTATTTGCAGCCAGTTGGACATGCTTGAAAAAAAAAAAAAAAAAGAGGGCACACAGCGCCCCTGCTGGATGGAGTCTGGCAAAAGACTGACGTGCTTTGAGGTAGTAAAAAAATAAATACAAAAAGTAAAAAACGATTACGAGCTTGATCTGATAACCATATGTCTTATACATCCATAATAATAATAATAATAATAATAATAATACATTGCTGAAGAAGAGATGGATAATTACTCTTAGAATGGTTTGGAGCACATAATTGGGCATCTGGAGTCTATCACCTCCCTCTTTGAAATAAAAAAAAATATATAAAAAATCCAGCATCCATATTTTAAGATGCCTTTTAAGCCTTGAAATTGTTGCTTGTGATGTTTTAACCTTCTGATGCATAATTGGGTCCTTTTTGACCCGGTGAGGTAATCTTTTTGCAATATCTTTGTAATGAAAAGTTTTCATTACTTCATATTCCACGTATTCCTCAAGAAACATGTTATTGACATCATGCAATTCAAATTGTTAATTGACCTTTTATGCATTTTAAGAAATAGCATGTTTTATGTTACTACCCCATTCTTCCGTGTGTGGGTCCAAAATGACCCGCATTCATTTCCTATGGAATTTAATGGGAATCTTTGTTTCTTACCAACTGTGACCGTCAGGAAAACATTTTTTTGTGAACCAAACACACTGAGACCTAAATATCACCCCTGAGTAATAATATTTTACACAATAAGAACTCTTACATATAAGTATTATCTTTATTTTTTATCTCACCAATGTATTTGTGTGTGTCAATCGTGAGTACTGTGACAGCGTTATTGTCACGAATCGACATATTAGCCTTCCTCAAAGTTAGTCAACACTAGTTATCTAACCAACTAGCTAACATTACCACCTATACTCTATTGTGGATGTGCATTATTTGTGTGTGTGTGTGTCTGTGTGTGTCTGACACCCTGGATGAGAAAACCAAGAGAGAGAATGTGTTGAATGACATGCAAAACCTGTTGATCAGTGTTTTCAAGGTTCTTTCTTTTATCATCTCAAAAAAACAAAATAAAAATTCATAGCTATATAAATTAATGCATGAATAAATGAGCTGGAAAAGTACAGAGTGCCTTCTTTGGGTCGGGGAGGACGTCCTGCCCCAAGTAGAGGAGTTCAAGTATCTTGGGATCTTGTTCACCAAAGAGGGAAAAATGGAGCAGGAGATCGACAGGCGGATTGGTGCAGCATCTGCAGTGAAGTAGGTGGTGTACCGCTCTGTCGTGGTGAAGAGAGAGCGGAGTCAAAAAGTGAAGCTCTTGATTTACCGGTTGATCTACGTTCCTACCCTCGTCTATGAGCGTTGGGTCATGTCCGAAAGAACGAGGTCAAGGATACAAGCGGCCAAAATTAGTTTTCCCTGTAGGGTGTCTAAGCGCTACAGTGAGAAGGTCAGATATCCGGAAGGGACTCAGAGTAGAGCTGCTGCTCCTTCATGTCGAGAGGAGCCAGTTGAGGTGACTCGGGCATCTGGTTAGGATGCCTCCTGGACGCCTCTCTGGTGAGGTGTTCCACGCACGTCCCACTAGGAGGAGGCCCCAGGGAAGACCCAGGACACGCTGGAAGGACGATGTTTCCTGGCTGGCCTGGGAACGTGATGGGTTCCCCCAGAGGAGCTGGAACAAGTGGCTGGGGAGAGCGAACTCTGAGCCTCCTTACTTAGGCTGCTGACCCCGCGACCTGACCCCAGATAAACGGACGGACGGACGGACCACTAACCCTAACCTAAAACAAAGTCAAAACCGTCATTGTGACCTCTAATCTGCCAGTACAAAAATTACTTAAAAGGTGGAACACAGCCGGCAGTAAGACAGAGTAAACCTGCTATGAGATCACAAAAATAATACAAATGGAGTGTTTTTGTAAAAAATTCTACAGCATATTTGTTGGAGAAATGTTGTGTACCTGTATCTAAGGCGATGCTTGAGAAAACACCATGGATATTACAAAAGTCACCTTTTACTGAGGTTGAATTAGAACGATATTTAGTAATACGCATCAATCATGCTGTGTCAAACCCTGAAGTAAGTTTTGATTTAGTGCGTCATCTTCACAATAGGGGTAGTAATGTTTGAATACTAATGTTTATATCAAACGCCTCAGTAAGACTGCTGAGTAGGGTCTAGTTTAGCCAGCTAGTTTTTAAAGAGGGCTAAAAATAAAAACTATTAAAAATGATTGTCACAAATATAAAAAACCAGGTGGGAAGCAGGCTGGAACACAAAGTGAGTGGCTCATGACACAAAAGTCGTAGATTGACGTAACCATAAATGCAAAAAACACAAAAACAATTCTGTTAAATTCAGAAGCTCTAACCATAACAGCAAACGTAATTTATTGTGTCTAAATTTGATATCTGCTGTGTTTAAAGCACAGCGTAAACATGCAAGCGGCAGAGGTCACCACAATACACACAACTAATTAGATGTGTGTATACTGTGTCCTACATGTTTCAAAAATGTTCTGCCGTAGGCGCTCAACATAGCTCAAAGTTTTCACAATGATCTAAGATATTGCACGTATTTATTTACAAAAATGTTTGATATAGTTTCAGTGTTAATTATACAACTATAAAGCAAAGAATCAAATCTTCTTTTTTTTTTCAAAATAGAGATTTAAAATAAAAAAAAACTATAAGAAAGGCAATTGCTGCAGTCTACCAATTTAAAATGCAATTTTTGAAGAAAATTGCCCCTTTTTAAGCTTCCTGACCTAAGCAGCTGTCTTACATTAACAGAGATCCCCACATGAGAAATTTTGCACTAGAAATGGGTTATACGGTGTTAAAATTTCCCAAGCTGGCAAAGTCAGCTAACAACAGCTGGCACTATACAAGACATTAAGTTGCTAATAGCTGATGTTCCCGTCTAATCAAGAAACCCTGCAAAACTAAGTCATATTTATGCACAAACAGCTGACTGAATAAAATTGGCTCATTTTAGGCAATGCTTGCTTCACTCAGTAAGAATTCACAAAACAGAAGACAGAGGGCAACTAAAGTATCAATGTCTCATTTAGACATTGGATTGGTTCCCAAAAAGGTCCTAAAGTACAGATTCATAAAAAACTGTTTTTTTAATATGTTGCACTTACAACATATAATGTGGGAGTTTAATCTGTTCCTAATAATGACTGGTAATAAATATTTAAGCACGCAAAAGGTCCCCCAATAACAAGCATAAAGATGTAAATTTATTAGATTTATTGCTACAAAGTGAAGCATCTCCAGCATTATGATAACGACCAAAGTAATCATAAAACACCAATTCTAGTTATATAGGTGTAATAAATAATGAGCCATGACCTAAAGAAAAGCCCACATTTCTCTTTGCAGGTTGCTCTCTGTTAAATGCTGCTGTAATAAGCTAAGAGGGTTCAAGGGCATTAGTAGAAATTCCTGAGAAATTATCGAACTATCAAACAGAGAGAGAAAAAAAAAAAGTAGTCTAAGGCTTCTTGGAAAGGAAAGAAAAAATATTACAACTCTGGGATTCTGGGTTTAAACTCAGGTTTTGACTGGGATCCTGCTAAACTGCTGGGAATGTTTATGATTTGGGTAAAAAATATATATATCCTCTCTTTCCTAAAGGAACACAAGTAATATATCTGTAAAACATTTCCTTCATTGTGGTAGAGGGTCACCTTTACGACAGGAAACTGATGGGTTACCATCAGTAGAAATGCAGCATCATGGGATCGGTCTGATATAACCGTTTTTAACAAGGCCACTGACTGTAGACCACATAAATTACAGAAACACGTTTGTGTGAGCGCAGTGAAATTAACCTATAAAAATGTGCCAGTGTTTGTTCATGCTAACATCTAAAAACAAGAATGTCTCCCCCCTTTGTTCTTGAATTGAGAAAATTTGAAAATAAATCTATGTAAATAATAAAACCTCAATGGATCGCTAAATGGTGTGTGAAAAGTAATGTCTTTTTAATATTTCAACTATTTATTCTTTTTCAGAAAAGTATTAGAAATTCAACAGATATGCATTTGACAAATACAGCAACAAAAATCTTAATAAATAACATACAATACTCCAGCTCTAAAAATAAGTGCAACTGAGCCAGCATATCCCTCTGCTCCTATTACAGGAAAAAATGGTCCTGCACTTGTTTTCTGTCTATTAAAGTTCATTTGCATTTAAGAAATAGGATTATATGTAGATATGTATAGCCACATACTACACAAATCCAAAGCAAAGCCTGTAAATGGATAAAATTAGAGGCACAACAAACAGCCCGGAGGAGCAGTGTGGTTGAGCAAATAAAGCCGGAGAGGACCCAAACATTCATGCATACACACGCACGCACGCACGCACGCACGCACGCACACGCACACACACACACACACACACACACAGTGAACTGTAACAGCAGGGAGGCACTGGAGCAGAATTCAGATAGAGCTGAATATTTTATGAGCTGTGTTCTCTGTTTGCAACTCTGAGTCCTACCCAGTGTTAATGGAGATTATTTCAATCAGAGGGTTCTTTCTAATCTTCGGCAAGTCCAATCTCGCACCTCCAAGTCTCCGTCCACCATCTTTCTTCTGACCCAGCAGGCGAACAGAGTGACCTGGGGACACATGGTGACAAATCAAACTTTATTATGCTAATAATCTTGGTGGATGGTTAAGGCAATTAAACATAAAAAAGATCATGATTCAATATATATATACACTTCAGAAGTGAAGGCTCACAATAGCTGTAATCTGTCTTAACATGCAGTATAAGTAATCATGGTTATTACTACACAGTACAACCATTTGTCCTGCAACAATCCCTTAGCTTCTTTGGTAAAGTAGTCCTTGGCTTTGGCATGAATCTGTGTCATAATCAAAAAGAGGAGCATTTTGAAAGATGTTTATAACATCTTTAATGAAACTGAAAGCTCTCTTAAGAAAGCATTATACTATAAAGCCTGAAAATCTTTAAACCTGAAACACATCATAATCTCATAATACAAATACTGCTATAAAAATGGGTGAATGAGAATGAAAGTTGATCAATTCCATAAACAATGTAATAATTGCCAACCAATACTCCAAATATGTCTGTGCACAGCAGAGTGATAATGCTGGTTAATTCCAGGGAATGATTACATGTGTCTGAATGCAGTCAGCATTGTTTAGTTTTCTAAATCTTATTACTTTTGTCTTGAGTGGCCTTTATGTCATGTGTTTGTACCCAGGGTCATGATACAAAACATGAAGCTTTCAATCTTCTGTGCTTTTAGCTTACTTGTGTTGGATATTTCTGTTTTACAGTTTGTGTTGTCTTGATTGTGGTCACAGGAAGTAAAATAACTACTACTTTATGAAAAAGGTATTGATCTACGGCAATGTAACAACTCATAACGTCCAATTCTTCGAATCTGATTCAAGGTAAAGACAAGTCTCGCCCTCCTACTATAACCTCGGAAGACGTAGATTATTAAGTTTTTCTGTGTGCTTTGAGCACCAAACTAAATTCAAATCAATGTTTTTTGCACTGGAAAGTATTTGACTTGACTTGAAAGAACATGCATTTGGGACATGAAACATAATATACATTGTGGTAAGTAGGGCACCAATTTGCATAAATTAATTCCTATAATTATTTTCAAGCTATTACAAGTGCAGACAATGAAGGGTACACATGAATTAATGAAATGGTCCAATTATGGGTTTCTACTCCATTCAGATTTTATATTAGGTACAAACTGCTTCTACAATATGATGAATAATTTTTGGGGCTATTGCAAAGTTACACACAATTGAAAATTCACTAACATCCATATTTTGATGAGTGTAAATAAAATGAAGCCTCCTTGCTTTGCCAACCAACAGGGTACCAGCTGTAGGTGTGCAAAATGGAGGCACTGAGGGATGGAATTGTCTTCCTGTTTTCATCCGCTCTACATGAGTCTCCAGGGAGGGAGGGATCAGGCTGGGAAGCACAGTTATCAATTGGTAGATAAAAATGACAATCTGCCCCAGTGGAGGACAAAGAGCCAATCAGTGAGGCGTGACTGCTCGTAATATCCCAGAACAAGCAAGGAAATGAGTAACGTTCCCCAGTGGAAAACAGCTGAGACTTTGAGCACATTTGGCCGTCCTTTCTTCAAGATCTCAGTGTCTACGTGTGAGGATGAGACAAGGACACAAAATTGTTGTATGTTCATATACAACGGTAACTAGTCTGTTTTTTTTATGGCTAGCCAATTAAAAGCTGAACATATGAGCGAACCTCTCCTGATAAAAAGACGCTAAGGGTCTCACTGAGTTTAAGTGATATTTAATGGTTAAAAATAAGGGAAAAAAATAATTTATTTCAATTTGCTTCAAAATGCAGCACAAATAAACTATCCAAATGTATGATTAGTTGGGATATATCAGGAGAAAGCAATTACCTAAATTACATTGGTGGTGGATGTTGCAGATGTTTCTCCAATTATAAAAATAAAACACCCCTGAAAATGAACAGAATTTGTGAATGTGACCACAGACCGAGACTCGAGAAATAATCTCAATACCAGCAGGGAATCACTCCAGGAATATTTCCAAAGACTAATTCAATTTGAGAGCCGGGGCGTGCATAAATGAGGGGCAACAAATAAAATAGCCATCATGAGTTGCTGAACAAAAGAAAAGAAAGCTTCCCCATTTATCATTTCAATTACAAAGCTTACAGAGGCCAACTGTTGTGACATCACCACACAGAGGAAGACGCATCATTGTGCCACATTTTCTTGATATTGATTGTGCTCCTCCTCATTCCTCTTGTGCCCCTTTTCCAATCTGCCCTTGTTCCTTTCTCCTGATCATAAATACAAACCAACATAAATCTTTCTCTGTAGTCATAAGGGCCCATTAAAACACTACAGAGAGAATGAGGAGATGGGTACACAGGTGAATGAATAGAATATGACAGAACTATATGAAAGATGTACAAGACAGCAGGATGGATGGATGGTAACAGAGGCAGGTTTCTGAAAGAATGACCTGTCGACCTGTGTGTGATGTCTGTTAAGTGGTTGGTCCTGTTGTGGTCACTCCTTCGATTGAAAAATCAGTGAGTAGGATTTAAGGGGGATGGGGACAGTTGGGAGCTGAAGTAAATGAGGAGGGAGAAAAAAAAAAAATTTCTCCATATTTTCAAAATCTAACCATTTGTACAGTGATGTGTTTAATCTGTTTAATGATTTTTTTTATATTAATTTTTCTATTACAAATAACATCTGCTAGTGGTTTTGTTACCGGTACTAATAGGATGTTACAAGAGATAAGCAATGCATAATGTTTATATTTAGAACAAAAAAATGCCAAATAACTTAGCTGTCCATTACATTTCTATAATTTCAAATGTTTAAATCAAAATCTTTAAAGTTGTCTTTCAACTGCAAGACGTTTACATTGGATTCAGTTATAATTTGTACAGCCTTCTCATCTTTTCTTGTTACTTTGGTATGTACCTGTATTTTAGGAACATTTTAATGTAGATATTTGTTTTGATAAACTTTCATTCTGCCACCTTGAACTTGTTTGGTGTCAGAATGCCTTGCGATGTTCCTTAATGCAAACTGTGTGATAAGAGCTTAAACATCAGCAAAGCTTAAAAGCTTTGGAGCTTGACAGGTACAAACTCCACACAGCTTCATCGTGTCGTTTTTTTTAGAGAGGCTCACGGAGCATTAAAAAAAACTCCTCTACATTTCTTCTGAACATTTTCTACAAATGTGAATAAATTTGCTTGTCTTAGAAGACAAGCAAGACAAGCAAAATAAGATTTTCTATTTTCTGAATAGAAAATCTTAATTTCCTTTTCCTTATATGTACTTTATTTTCTTCAGCACTGACATTTGCAAACAATGTGTTTATAATGATGAACCGACATCAAAAGGTTATGTGGGCAGCATCTTACCTTCAAACATACATTAAGCTGTCTAAGCTTTCCTACTTCTTTCTATCCCAACAATTTTATTAATAAAGCTTTGCAGTTTCTGGTCACAAAAAAAGAGATGTTGATGAAGGACTAATCTCCAAAGCAAATTAACAATGTTTAATTTTGTATTTGTAATAGCACAATTTAAATAATTTTGCCTAATTTTGGTGTGGGCCTCTTAAAACATTTTACTGCTTATTTAAAGTGTTTTCTTCTTCCTAAACAGAATTTATCGGCTGTGCACAGCAAAAAACAAAAACAGAAAAGCCAGCCATTTTTCCTTTTAGAGAAGTAAATCCTACAGTTGTCAATGATTCATTTTTATGTATGCACCACTGGGGTAAAAAAAAAAAAAAAAAAAAAAAAAAACTAAGGGTAGTCACAGCTGTGTCCACAGTTAAAGAGTAAATTAGCATCTGGCACAGTTAAAAAAATCTATCTATGTAAGCAAACTTGGAACAATGAAAGTCCTCTAACACCCACCAAACCACTAATGCTGTAAAATGGTTAGCAACACAAGACTGAGCAGCGGTAATTGTAATTTGTGCAACTGTATAAATTATGTCAATACATACTAATTAAACCCGACTGAGGGATTGCAAGGCACTTTCACAGGCATAAAGAAATGATATACACTGAACTTTTTTTTTCTGAAAAGAATGGATAGTTTCACTGCCTAAAGTTCATAAAAGCATAGTGTGTACTTGTGTCATGTGGAAAACAGACCTGCAAGCAATTCTGGCTCAGAAAAGACGTGCAACTATTACCAGTTCATTGACGTTAGTATTTTAGTAGCCATTACGAAAGGCAAATCCCCCATCTTAAAGGGTTTATGCTCAGGCCTCCAAGACAAGAAAACAGCTCTCAGTTTATACGAGGTCATAAAGGACTGTAATGATACTGGGGAAATTGGTTTCTGTGGAGGAGGTGATGGTGGGAGGAGAAAGACAGAAGGTAAAATGTGACGAAAAAAAAAAAAAAAAAACAGGATCAAAAAATGCTTGGAAGAGGGTGCAAACGGGAAATGGATGTGAAGGGTTAAACCAGAAAAAAACCTTAATCAGAAAGAATGAAGGGGGGAAAGCATCGTCTATGCATCCTCACATAGGCATTAACTATAAGCAGGCAATTTAAAGGTGATGGCACATTTTAAAAATCAAGCCTTAGTTCAGCTGTCCTTCATTAAAATGAAGCCTGCAGTGCACACTGATAGACTTACACAAGCAGTTCAAACTCAATCTGTTCTTTATTAGAAAAACAGCTGGGGGTGTATGACAGCTTGACTGGACTCCCTCACTGGAAACTCTCTGACCTTCATTAAACTGTTAAGTGCAGTGGTTCACTAACAGTTTAAATGGATGACCTAATCAGTGACATGTGAGCCTGTCAATAAGCTTAACACGCGAAAAAGATCTTTTTAACAAGCACCTCAGTCAGCTAAACCAATATTAATTACAAACACATTTCCCCATCATTAATCTTCAAAATGTAAGAATGCTGATATGGATTTGCTTAAAAAACTAAAAATGATCCCATCATAAAACACTAATGATTTAAATAGTAGGAAAGATGTTAGAATAAATCAAGAGTAATAATTAGGGAACTCTTCTTAATTCATGAGATAGTCACTTAAATCACTTTCTGCCCTAATGCTCTGTTGTGGAGTCTTCTTTATTGGAAGTAGATATGCCGTTGCAGTGCCTTGTAAAAGTATTCATACGGCTCCAACCTTTTCATATTTTGTTGAATATTTCAACTGGTTTTTAACTCTGGACAAAGTGTCCCAACTGCTTTTAGGTCTTGAGTTGCAATGATCCAAATATGCTTTGATCTAAAGTAGCAGTCCCAAATCTTGGTCCTCAGGGCCCACTGTCCTGCATGTTTTAAATGTTACCCCACTGCATCACACTGATTCATATGATCACATTATCTCCTCAGCATGCCTCGAATTGTTACAGAACCCTGTTAATCACTCATTCATTTAGACCATGTGTGCAGCACCAGAGATACACCAATAACATGAACGCCCTGAAGACTAAGGTTGAGGACATCTGATCTAAACCATCACCTTGCAGCAATGATTGTATGTTTAGTTCTGCTCTGCTAGATGATGAACCTCTGCTTCAGTCTAAATATCATTTGCAGCATCCAACAAGGTTTTTTTTTTCCAGGATTGTCCTATGTTTAGTTCAACTTAGCCTCCCATAAAAACTGATCAGCTTCTCTGTCCCTGCAGTAGAACAACATCTCTTTAACATGATGCAGCCACATCCATGTTTCACTGTGTGTTCAGTGTTGTGCAGTAGTTGCCCATCTGACATTGTGTTTTCTATATGGATTACTTTTTGTGTCATCTGACCAACGGCTTACGGCTTTTGGCACACTGCAACAACTTATGGCTGCAACAACAGCTTTCTTCTTGCCACTCCTGCACGTAGGTCAGTTTGAGGACAACCAACAAGAGGTTGTCAACTAATTATCCAAATCAATCTCGGTAGCTCTTCTAGAGTTTGCGTTCAACTATCACACTAAATCCCAATAAAATGCATTGAAGTGCATGGCTGAAATGTGAAAAAAAAAAATGTAAGAAAAAAAAAAGTCCAAGTCACTGATAGGTGAAAATGTAATTTTAAATTCCAGTTTCTTACAGACTGTTACATATTCATTAATTTCCTGAGCTTACACAATCCCATAAATATGTTTAACTTGTGTGTCTTTTTGCTAAAAAATACCTTTAACAGCCTCGTCCACTACTTCCACCACTCGATCAATCTGTTGGACCTGCAGCACAGAGAGACATCAGGGAATACATTTATTGATATAGACAAAACAAGCCCACACAGTCAAACACAGGATATCGACAACACACAAACACACATACACTTATCCAGGTTTATTTAAGGTGGATATGTAAATCCAGTCTAAGGCAGCATGCAATAAGCAGATAGGTAAACAAGTGCAGAACGATACAATCACAACAAGTTTCTTCCAGTTAGGATTAAGCAATATGGATTTTCTAAATGCTAATTAGTGTGTATGTACATAGGCACAGCAGCATGCTTGGTTTGTATTGACCAATGCATTGAAACTGCAGCAGAGTTTTAACGATGTGAAATAAAAGTCAACGAAATGTAAGTTTAAAAAAGAATAATTGAGAGCATAAAGCAACATATAGGTAATTAAAAAGGTCTTTCAAATAAGATTTCCAAAGGAATCTCTCAAATCATTTCATAAGAAAGTAAAAGTCATTCTCCTTTTTATCTCCTAAGTAGACAGAACAATCCTGCAGTTCTAGCAGCTAAAGACCTCTCTAATTCATCAAAAGATAATAAGCATACACTTGGCCACAGCTTAAATTGAATCAGACTGTTAGAAAGCTCAACTAATTTTTTTAAAAGAAGAAATAAATGTTCACACTGAGCAGTACTTATTTTATTAATTTGCCTCGCTACTAAATTATCGAGAAGAGCAGTAAAATGAGAACAGTAAAAGGTCGTCAAAAAGACATGCATAGGAACCTAAAGAGGTGAAAAAATAAATAGCATGATTTTCTTTGACATAATTTCTCCTTTCATTCTCCCAAGCGTTCCTCTAAGTCACTCTCCTCCTCTGCTCTCAGAGGTTTGTGGACTTGCCATTGGCTCTGTCTGCCCCACAGGTCCATTATCCAGAGTATTTTTCCAAATACATTCACATGGACACACACTGTGCTTTGCAGGCAGCCGTTGCATGCATGTTACACACTGAAATAAAACCTTTTTCCTTGTAATAGCCAAGCAATCTGGATCCATTCAGAGCAGCAGCGGGTGTCCCTTTGTACAGTAAAGGTTTGGTAATGCTTACACTTTGCAAACTAATGCAGACCTCCAGTTTCAACTCTGTTTTCAAATCCTACTTTATATTCATAGGATACCCCTTAACTCAAAAATTGAGGAATGTTAAGAACAAATGGAATCCGTCAGATTAGGGCTTAAAATAAATATACTGGAAGGAAAAATAGCTTAGATGTTGCCTATCCTTTTTGCTAAAGAGGATTCTTTACCTTTCACACAACTTTGTACATGACATGCATTTACAAAGGTGCTGTGTACTATTAGTCAAAAAGAATGTAAAAAATGAAGGGCTAGATTTATCATCGCCTACCGGCAATATCCTGAAGATTTGTGAAATTATCATTGGAAGGTAAAAAAGAAAAAGAAAAAAAAAAGAAGCAGATTCAGCAACACTTACAACAACAAGAAATGTACAATCTTTGGAAAGACTGAATAAGTAGTGGCAAGCTACGTAAGTGGGTGTGTGTGTGTGTGTTAGAGTCAGAATGTGACAGGTCTAGTTAAGATGGATGAAACACTGCAGGCTTGCGTGACTGCCAATGTACCTTATACAAGGTGCACCGTCATTCACTCAGACATAAAAACAGGTATACACAAAAAAAACAGATGAGACACAAAGGTCAATTAAAGAGAATAGATTGAAAAGGAAGTACCCTTTTTTAACCCGATCCCTTATCTAGCCATTAGTGAAATCACAATAGACAAATTCTTAACTTATTTGCATATCATTTGAATAACCCACCAACTGCCACTGTCATTATGCAGTTTATTGTTGCCACTATAAAAACATAAGCCATGTGCAGTTTCTCTCATCTGCCTCTTTATGTTGCCTGTTCATGTATTCATGCATCTTTATTTGTACAGGCATGTATAGGCATGTTTATAAAAACAAAACAAAAAATAAATAAAAATCTAGTTTACATGACACTTTTTAAACAGCTCTGAATGGAAGTCCACACATACAATGTTTTACCAAATGGCATGTTTAAACAGCATGTTTCGGAGACTGTTTACGAGTTTTCATTAGGAAATAATAAAATTAAGCATCCTATCCTTTCAGCGGATGTTGATGGGATTTTTATCTCAGGTTTAGAATTAAGTGAAGGAATAACACGGATGAAAGCCTAATCCTGGCAGATCCCTGCAAACACAATAGGAGAATGGGCGTGTGAATGTTTGCCTGTATCAGTCCATAAATCCAACTGAATCATGACAATAAGTTGAGTTACAAAGGTGAATTTCCCAGTTGTTTGCTGCGTCTTAAAATCTGTTGTAGATAAAAGCCTGTTAACTGTAGAAAAGAACTGCAATGACTGTACTCAGTGAGATTTTGCTTGAATGGATAATTATCTAAGCTAGTATTTAAATATAATATAAAACAATGCTAATACAGCCTTTTTGTGTAATACACTAACATTTAGGCTGAAGCAGGTCTTGAGTTAACAGCTTTCATTACTAAAGCCATTTTTATAAGTTTTCCTATTGTGTTTAAGCTAAACACAATAGGAAAAATGATGAGGAAAAAGACTATACTGTGCACCATTAGTTAATTAGTTCAATTTCTTAATTTCAAGTCTGAAAATTAATTAGATCATCAAACTGAATCACTGAACATTTGTATCAATAAGTACTTTACGAAAACCAGATAAGAAATGTGGTTACAGATCTCTGATTAGATCATTCTTAAAGGGGGTAGTATTATGCAATCAAGTAACTACATAACCTTCATTTGTTATAAAAATGCCTTATGTATCAAATACTACTTAAAAGAAAACTGACTTCATAATTTAACACCGTGAATTTGGGTGTCTCTTTAAAAAATCCTGCTGTTATTGGAACTCCACCTCCAGGAAGTTATCACTACAGCACTCCTCCATTAGTCCTTTAATAATGTTTTTGTTTTTTTTGTTTTTTTTACCAGAGTTGCACTGAGAAGTAGCTGGTATGAGGAGCTCAGCAGATGCCAGGGTTTGCTAATTGCTGCTGGCTTGTCTGAAGGAGCTGAGTGATGGAGTCGCCAGGGAGGGCTGCTCTGTGAGGTGGAAGCTCAGAAACTGAGAATCATGTTTCTGATTCTCAGAAACATGAGAATCCTTTCTCATGTTTGAGAAAGGATTTCTCAAACATGCATGAAAGAATCAAGGAAACTCCAGGTACGTTTTTAATGAGGGAATAACATTATAACATATAAAGCTCAAAAAAGTTAATTCTACATAGTATTAACTTTTTTCTATGTAATTACAAACTTATAATCCAACATTTTTCTGCTCAAAACTGTAATTGTGATAAAAACAGTGATAAAAAAAAAGTATTTGTAAATTCTACTAGCAACTATAACATGTTTAAGTTGATTGTAATGCCAATTCCCAATCTAAGTTGCAATTTTTTAATCTGAATAAAACACAGCAAAAGTCAAAGAACACAAATTGAGTGCATGAACACATACCCCAATAATGCTAAGACCTTTAAGGTAGTCCATCCGGGGCTGAGCCTGAGGAACACAACCTGCAACGACCACTTTTTTCTGCTGCTCCTGGGCTTTCCTGCACAAACACATGTAAGAAGAGTTTTAGATGAGATCAACACTAGTCAACAGTTTGTTTCACGAGTCTGCTACTGTGAGAAATATTTTAATAGCAATGACTGTCCAAACAACTCTTGATGAGAAGAGGGGTATCCACATTTAGCATAGTAACTGAGTCGATATGTCAGAAGTTAACATGTTCCAACAGCAGTTTTTAATGATGATTAATAAATATTCCTATGTCAGTGAGCAAAATGCTGCGGGTTCGTGGAGCTCAAATGTAGATACATATGAACCCACACGCCACAATCAAAAGCTTTAGTGATCCAACAGACTTTCTGCATCCAGCACCAAATTAAATCCACCTCCAAACTGTGTGCAACTGTTTGTTTCAGATATGAATTGCAAATGTTAAATCTGCCGAATCTCTGAACTCAAAATGTAAAATATATTTTCAAGGAGGAGTGGTGTTGGATATGACTTGAAATTAAATTGTACGCTTACTTCCACTATTAGGGACAAGTTCATCTCAAAGTGACCAAATTAAAGATGTAAACATATAAATTGTAAATTTTACTTTTGATACTGTACTGAATTGTGTGCATAAAAACTGTACTGATCCAGAAAATTGGCCAAGAAGCAAGACATCTTAGAGCAACCGAATGGGTCACAACCTGTTATTCTGGACATGTGGATATTAGGAAATGGTTATTCTCGCTTTTAAAAATTTTTTAGCTCAGTCTGTCGTGTTCAACATTTCAGGTAACCTTCACAGGAAGCCGTAAAGCTGCAATGTTTTACAGCACTTTTTGTTTTTGTTTATACGCTCAGGAACCAGGATCTGCGTCTGATAAGTGAGGCACATCGGAAATCTGTTCAGGTTTAACATTTCCTCATAGTTCAGAGTAGCTGTACTTGGCATTTAAACTGCAACAACCATGAAACAATCTGATAATGCTGTTTTGGTCTGATTTTTAAGTTTTTAATCACCTTATAAACTCGGTTACAGTGGGCGGACAGCTGTGTTCACAAAGCGCGGCACCAGCCCTGCTGTGGGAGGACCCTCTCAGCATCACTGAACGTAATCTACATAACAGTCCATTTTAGAACCTCGCATTGGAAACTTGTAAAATAAATAAACTAGCTATCGAAATTATGAAGTCCTCAGAAACCCATTGACAACCAGCGGTTATTTATATTCACTGGTAAGTTATAATTCAAATATTATTTAAAACAACATGTCATTGATCCTGTGTGTTCCTATTTAAATGTGCTGAACAAAAAACGAAAGCTATGCAGATAAACAGTGTGCCAAAATGTATGTGTGCACATGATCTGTGCAAGTCTCCGTGTCACCTCCAGTTAGTGGCAGTGAGATTTGAGACACGCGGTCTGTCTGACAAAAGCTTTTGGAGGAGCTGCCCAGACTCTGCCATAAATCTTTAATAATGAAGCCTCCTGACAGCAGGAGTGGAAGAGGGAGGGAAGGATGGAAGAGGGGAAACACATAAGTAGGGAGAAATCGTAGGAGGGGGACTGAGAAGCAGCAGTGAGGCTGGATGCAAACTGTCAGTAGTGTTTTAATTCACACTGTTTGTATTCTTCAACAAAACAAAGAGAGCTAGTGATGGAGGAGGAGGAGGACTGTGCAAGGGAATGGAATGTGAAGGCAGACGACTCAATTCAAAGCCTGCTTACACTGTCACATGAATGAGAACTGGAAGGACAGATGAAACATGGTAGAAGATGAAAGAAGAAAAAAAAACCCCAGTGAAACCAGAAATCAAAAAGTGTTCATTGTTTATTTTAGAAACAAAATCCTTATTTTGGGCCAAGTACAGAACATTTGTACCGAGACACTGTAAAAGGTTTAACACTACATGTGGCGCGTTTTAATGTTCCTACACACTTCCACATTTGTAAGCGGGCTGATGGGTAATTACAAAGTGGGCTGACAAATAAAGAAAGATATCATGGTGTTGGATACAATGGCTCATTTTACTCAACTGATCCAAAGTATATTTACAATGTGTATTCAAACTGTCGGGTTTTATCTACTGGCCGCCTGCCACTGCCAGAGAGTAAGGAACAAAACCCATGTTATTGCAACTGCCTTTTTATGGTGTCAACAGACTGTAAAAATATACAGAGGGAGGGGAAGAGTGTAGCAGTAAAGCAAAATATTCCAAGTCACTAAAAGTAAGTATAAAATTCTGATCAAAAGTTGGAAAGTTTCAGTCACTCTGCTAGATATTCAATTAAATAATCACTTCTCTTCTCCTGCTACACCTATAAAAAAATTCAAGGCTAACAGAACAAAGCCACATATACAAACATTCAGAGATGCATCTGATAAGTGTGACTCCCCATCACAGTTAAAGCCATGAAAATCTCTCTCTGGCATTAGTGCACATTCAGACACATACACAGCAGGGGTGCA
This sequence comes from Poecilia mexicana, assembly GCF_051168715.1. Taxonomy (NCBI): domain Eukaryota; kingdom Metazoa; phylum Chordata; class Actinopteri; order Cyprinodontiformes; family Poeciliidae; genus Poecilia; species Poecilia mexicana. The sequence continues at coordinate 21,544,795 of NW_028263385.1, read as the reverse complement.
GCTGCCTAATTGACAACGTCTCATGCCAAAATGCGCCAAACGTTCCTTTAATGTGACTCTCGCTCCCTGCCCATGGACCCACAGCCATAGCTGACATGGCGAGGAAGCAGAGAGCGGCTGAGTTGCTGTCTGAGCGCCCCAGTGGGAAAGGCCAATCACGTTGCGTACAATTCCTGGGAGGAATGAGATGGAGAGGGATTATGGGATGCAGTTGCTATGGTAATGCTTAGTAGTCTAATAAAGCTCTCATTGCCAATGACCCAGACTAGAGCAGATGTCCCCCAAGATCAGACGAAAGGGATGTATGCGTGGGGAGATGCGTGGGGAGATGCGTGTGTGTGTTAGTGTGTGTGTGCGCACATCTCTCCTCCACTCTGCAGCCCTTTCTCAACTCTGTCACTTCTCCTCAAAGTCCTGACACCAAAGGTTCAAACAATGTCTAAACATACTGTGCATACACATTGCAGCGGTCCAAGCTGGTGATAGGTGCGGCATTCGTAGGACTGCACATAGATGGCTGACCTCTGTCGTATATGTGGTGGAGAGTGCTGTGCTGTACATACTTGTTTTTAACAGCTGAGTAGACACAGTGAATAAGTCAAATTAGACTAGACTAAATGTCCAACTGAATTGATCAGGTTGACATCGAGATGCCTCATGCTAGGAATATGACATTAAGTTACCCTAGGCATCAGGCGGACCAGAGAGCATGACCTATATAAGAGACTCTTCAACTTTCACACAGCAAAATCTGAAGTGAAAGAGAAAGTGTTCCTTAGAGGATCGGGGTAGAGTCTTCCAAAGGGCTGTTTTCAATGACAGCAACACACATTTGGTCACATAATCACTGACATTCACTAGAAAGCATTGAATGTCTGCAATCTTCTCGTTCATGTTTAGCATCGAAACTGATGTCAACATATATATGAGTGTATGTTAGGCTAACACTGAGCCAGAAGCAATGTGAGCAGCGTCTTCAGATTGAACCAGAAGACCAAACTTCTCGTTGTAAGTCAGTTATCAAAATGGTCTGTTAAATGCCACAATAATGTGGGAATTATTAGAAATAACACAATTAAGGTAGGCATATAGCAAAAATTTTACCTAAACTTCATTTACAAAAATCTACTGAAAGTAATGTTTTAATTATATTTTAATATATCAAGATGCACTTGTTTTTCATGGTGCACTTAGGGATAGGAATGTTTAAATGGCTGATTTCAATTCTAAAATACCTATCACTTTATCATGAAATTACAATTAATTCTTTCTACATTTAATCATGCCATGATGTACATCATAAATCCCTGACACATTTGCATTAGTATGGATATATTCATTTATTACTTTATCAACCATTTTTTAATTTATGAAATCTAGAAACCTTTACTTTAGAATATGTTCATGTATTGTACAGCATCAATGATGTACAATCAGAAGTGGTTCATTTTAGTTTAGAAGCCAAAAATCTAAAACAGACTTTCACACATTCATGAGTGTGTGCGTTTCCGCTCAATGACTCCTTGCTGCGCAGCGTCCTCAGCCATATACAGATAAGGTTTTGGCTACATAGCGGGAGAAAGTATGAGCTCATTATATACACACAGAGCCTCTGCCATATGTTCCCTAGCAAACATGTTGCTCGAGGATGAGGTCATAGTGATATGAGCCGTGAGAAACTTTGTGAGGTTGAGAGTGTATAACTTCAACTTAAACTAGATGAATAAATTAAGATTTCTCCACTCCAAACAATCTGATAAAATGAAGCGGGGCATTGAAGATATAGCTCTGTTGCATGTCCGTTTCTCTTGCCTCTTTGCCATACTTGGCCTATTGCTGCTCCTTTTGTCTTCCTCGCCCTCTCGTCTGCACTTCAACGGCCATTTCTGGTCGATTTGACAGCGAGCCAGCCACTCGGTACACCCCTGACCTCTCTGCATTAGCATAAGCAGCAAGGGGCAAGGTTAAGTACCCATCAAGCCTCTGTAATTAACATGTGAGTCGATGAGTGCACGGGTGTTTGTGAGTGCGAGTAAGTGAGAGTGAGCAAATGTTTTAAATTGCTCCTTCACATATTTTCCACTTCTACAAACTCCTGCTGAATCAATAATGCAGTTATACTCTTGGTCACTGAGGCAATTTCAATTTCACAACAGCTATTGTAATCCAAGACGTTACTTGATTTTATCAACAGGGGGACCCACAAATCATGTTTATTTTTTAAATGTTTTATTCAGTGTTCCATATTTATATTTCCTGCGTGTTTTGTAACAACAGCAGCAGCAAAAAAAAAAAAAAAAAAAAAAAAAATGTCTCCCCTGTCTGACAGAAGAAACTGAACTATTGTAAGAAAAACACTGTTGCTCCAAAAGAGACTGTACTCATCCCTATGTGTATTACTGTATTGGTGGAGTTTTACAAAACAAAACAAATTATAAAGAAGTAGCTAACTCTACACCTGTGGAACCTGAATGCGAACAAACTAAAACACATTACAGTTTGCAATGTGGAGAATAGGGAACAGAAAACAGTGCGACAGGAAACTGTAAAAATTAATTTTTTATGACAATTTTACAAGGAGATCTGTTGAGTGTCCTGAGATATGTTAGCAGAAATAAAAGACAAATACATGATAGATAAAACAAATGAGGCTGCCAGTTTTAACAACATTAAAAAATAAAGTTGCTGGGCGTGGCGGTGGAACAGGTGTAAAGTGCAACACGTTTGGAGCGAGGCCTTAGTCCAAGACTTCACAGTTTTGAGTCCCAGGCATATATCTTGGGAAGTCTGATTTAGTTAAATTTGATTTCTTAATCTTTAATTCAAATATTTCAATAACTGGGGTAAGTCTACCATCAAAAATATCCAGGGTATAGGATAAATAATATTTAGGCAAACGTGGTTGTGAGGAAAGAAAAGCAAATTCAACATCAAATCTTTGAAAAATGAAGGAAAGAAATGAGTGGTCCAAAGCTATGAAAAGGTTTGTGATTGAAGGAGGAGATTTGAGAGGTAAAGCTGCTGAATCCCTTTTCTAGTTTCACTTAAAACACAAATCCAGAACGCACTTTTTAAAGCCCATTCGTTTTTCAGCTCCTCTTCATAAAAACAGAAACAAAGACAAAAATAAACTAAAATAACTAAACAACTGCAACCAAAAAACAAGGTTGAAAGCACAGGGGGTGTAGCTTCAATCAAAGATGCTTACATGAAAGAAGTCCAATAAAAGTAACTTGAGATTAAAAGAAAACAATACTAAAGTGAAATGCCATGGCACACAGAGAGATTGTTGTGGTTTTAAAATCTGGAGCACATCTTTGATAGCAGTAGCTGTGACAAGGCACCAGAATTAAAACAACGCAAGAGGAGAAAGAAAAATGTTGACTCTTGTCATCCTTCCTCATTTATTACTAGTATACCATTTACAAGATACAAGCAATTTGTTGACCAATCAATACACACCTATAACATAGCTATTTTATGGCTGACCCACTCCGCCTCTGGGTATGCTGTAGATAGGATGCTCCTGTACTGTCCACCTGGGCCTTGTAAAGGATAGTCAGATGTTGTGCAAAGCTTTCAGATTATGGCCTTCAAAGAATGCTGGACACACAGTCACACCGCCGTGAAAAGGAGAGAAATCTGTCATGTAAAATTAGATGAATGTGTAATAAATACCATATTACTGTAAATGACTTGCATTGACCGCTTGAATGCTTCATAATAGAGAAAGGGCTAATAAAAGACAGGGGGGAAAAAAGACTCATGTGAAACAGACCCACACAGACAGCTGCACAGATGTGCTGGAAATTGCATTAGAGAAGAGCACTTCAATGAACCTCGAGAAGGAAGACTATATAGCTGAATCCTAAAAAGAGCCCCGAGAGTCCCATTCTCCATGCCAAGTCCTGTTATTTATAGAGGAAGGGCTATTATGGGGCATTAATGTGATAGTACCCAGCCCCAGGCTGTGACAGAGAAAAAGCTGATAAGTTAATATTTCAGACGATAAACAAAGATCTCTACACAAATCCACAGAGATCGTGCATTTGGGTATTTTATTCCTGAATTTAAATCACATGCCTATTTTAAAAATTACTACTGGAACGTAGCCCATGTTTACTGGTAAGTACTGAAAGTTTCAGTATTATACCTCTAGTGTCTGATCAATTGTTGCCAAGGCATAAAAACCGATCATGTGAATGAAAATATTTTACAGAAATGTGCTGGGTGAATCTCAGAGCAAGAATGTTTTTTTCTTTTTTTTTTTTCTCTTGTTTTTTGTAGAAATCAAAGTATAAGGAAAAATGTCAAAATCCAACAAACTTTAGCCTATTGAAAAACAACATTCCTACATACATTCCTCAGCATATCACTTAATAATGTTCTGCCAATGGAGGTAGTGAGGCAACACAAAGAAAGAATAGAGGAATGTTACCAACTAAAAGATTGCTCCCTCATTCTGTACAAGGTCACAAACTATTGCAACATCTTTCATTTCATACACAGAAAGGTTGTGCACATGATTGAATCTGAGGGTAGAGATACTGTTCAGCCCGATCAATCAGAAACTCTGATCATACCACGAAGGTTGTGCTTTCATTTCTTGATTTTGGTTATTTTCTGTAGTGGTCATGCACTATTTGCTGCTAATCAATAAAATGTTCATAATCTGCACTGTAGGAGATAAAAAGCACACGAGGCGGGTCAACGTTAGCAGAAAGTACCATCTTGAAACTAAAATTTTGGTGATTCTACCTCAAGTAAAAAGAGAAAAGTTTAGTCTGCTTCATTGCCAAGACATAGGGGAGAAGGTTATGTTCATCTGGTCTTCACTGTCTGTGTGAAGCTACACTATTCTGTGTATGAGTGGCCGTCTCTGTGTAATTATTTGAATCCAAAGATCAGACAAGGGGGTAAGTCTTTGTTATAATGACTCAGGTGAAAGGCCACTCTTGGCTGAATGCATTCAGACAAAATTAGCCCAAGCGTAAACAATCAAGGTTGGTTTCAAGGTCATAAATTATTACAAGACCTCTCTCGGAGAATTGCAATTTCACATGCTCAATGACCTGGAATCATTCAAACAATCAGCAACCCAGCAGCAATCAAAATAACAGAAAGGCCGAATAATTACGCCACTTAAAGCAGCAAAGCAGTCATCAATAAAGCCATGAAAACGTTTACTTCTTGAAAAGTTGCTACAGACTAAAGCAAAAGCGATGCAGATTAGTTGATTAATGAGGATTAAATGGAAATGAAAGAAGGAATCCTGCTTGGAGAGAAAATGTCTGTTGTCTAACACTTAAATATGGGAATCTAATTCACAAAGTTCGCTCAATACTATTTTTTTATACTCTCCTGCTCCCAAAGTAGGAAGTAACAATATAATTTTGACTACACTCTGTTTAATTGATGGAAATACAATTTATTTTTGTTCATAGTGTATGTGTGCATAAGGACAAATAGAAAAAAAAATAAAGAATTACAGTATATAAATGAATGAAGACTAAAGTCTGGTTATTTTCTTGAAAGGTATTCTTTATTGCTGTTGTAAATTTTCTACAGCTTCTATGTTGTATGACAATCTTTAAAAAATAAAAATAAAAAACCCTGACTGAATCATAAAGTCAGACATCTCAGAAAAAGAGCATTAAACCAACAGTCAAACATGATTATACTGGTGGGATGATTTGCGACGTTTTGCTGCTTCAGATGATGGGGCTACGCGTCGTCTTGCCGGACAAAGATCCAAAGCAAATCTAGAAGTGTCCTAGTCAAAGTCTGGACTTGCATTCATCAGTTTTATCTTGGCATATACTTGAACAGGTTCTTAATTAGGGCTGTAAATTAACAACCTGTAAATAATTTGCTAACGAGGGGATTTTAAAAGGCATTTTATTTCAGAATAAAAAAAAAAAATAGAAGTGGCTTAATGCATATGAAAACCACACTTTTCAGATTTGTGTTTATAAAACATTAAAAGCCCGTCTCCGTTTAACATCACCTTACAATGACTTAATTTGTGATGTGTGTACTGAACACTTTATTGTCTGATAAAAACACTGCATATACTTTGTTTACATAATAGTAAAGACTGCAGAAGCCTAAGGAAGATGGTCATGCCGTCATTCTTCCCAGGCTGTAAAAGTTTCTCAATTTTTCTTTAAGTTTCTCAGCTGAGGAACACCGAGTAATACTGTCACATTTCATATCCCTTTCTCTTCTACAGCCTCCCTTGAGGATTCAGAGGCAAACCTTTAAAGGTCAAAGATCTCACTGTCATCTTTCATGACTTAATTTATATCAATCACGTCTCTATGCTTTAACTTATTGAATCTTGAAGTGACAATAGTGTGACAGAAACGTTGAAAAACTGTACTTCAACTATTATGAAAGTAGAACTGAAAAGTTTTTCAACAAATTATGCCGTCACTTTTCACCCCCCAACAGTGCACAGTGAAAGGACACTATTGCAGAGGGCATGCATGTCATCACTTATAAGTTGCAGTGAGTATATAGTATCTAAGTGGCTCAGGACTTTCTGGGTCACTGCTTGTTTAGCCAACACCAGCAAATGTCAGCTTTGAAAATCTTCAACTTAAAACAAGACCACAGGGAGAATGTCAAAAGCTTACAGGTGCTTCTTTGACCCACCATTACCCTTTTGTCTCCTAGAGCTTTACATTTGCACTTTCATATGTTTACTTATTAGATTTGTGTAAAAAAAAAAAAAAAAAAAACACTTTTAGGTGAGCTAGGTGTATTTGACTCACTATAAACTGAACAAACACATCAAACACTTGTAAGCTAAGCTCAGGTCCAAGAACCTTCTGTAGAATAACTACCTGGTCTGCCCTTTTAGAAAAATGCAAAGCATAATACTGTAAGAAGCATAATTAAAGCTAAAATAAAGATTCAGTTTTGTTCATGAGGCAGTTTGACAGCAAGTCAGGGTGGGGATAATGAGAGAGAAGCGAAGCAGCAGGTGCTGTGGTTCACCTGTGTTTTGTCAGTACAGGTGAACAAAGGGTCAGAGCAGTCCTCTCTATGTACCATCTGTCAGATGAGCCAATGTTTCAAAAGACATTTCTCCACATTCAGACCAAATCAACATTTCCCTGGGAACAAGCTGGGCATTTTTCTCCCTTTCGGTTTCAGTGTTTAGTAACAAGCTTATATTTTCTGAGGGTGTGCTCACAAATGAAAAAACAAACAAACTTTGAATTTAAAAAAAATCCCAGTACAAAGATTAGGTTGATATTTTACTTTGACAATTCATAAATATTGATAGAACTGAAATAAAGCAACATTTTAATGAACCTGTGATCAAAGGTACATTCACAAATTTTAAGCAGCTCGTCCAACAAAGCTGTCGTGCAACATCAACAACAAAATGTAACCACGATTCCCTCCTCTTTTGAAGTTTTCCATCATTTTCTTCCTCTTCTTTTACACCTAAAACCCTAATGAGGCAATGATGAGATTCTCGGTCCTGGCCTAATTAAGATTACAGTGAATTCTAGATAAAGCCTTTACATCACTAGTTTAAAATTACAAACGCAAGCTATTTAGCTATACGACAGCCTAGTATTTCTACAATGTGGAATAAAAGAATTCATTTTACAAAGTTCTTTTGTTGAAGATACTTGGTATGATTTGGATAAAATGTAGGTAATACTGGAAGAAAATGGAATAAGTAGGAGTTATGACTGTGCTACAGCAGCACTAATCACTTGGCTTGTATTCTCAGTACTACTGACAAGTTAACATTACCAAAACAAACCACCAAAACTCAGGAAAAACTGGGACAGATTTAACCAAAAACACATTTAAATAAAAACAACTATTGATTAAATTGTATTTTCATAATTATCAGGTTGAACACTTTTTTTTTTTTTTTAACCATCTATGACTTCTTTGAGGGTATTTAAAGACCAAAACACATGTTTTTCACAGTGTAGTTCAAGCTTAAATTCTAAATGAATCAGCCACTGGCGAGTTTTGGTCTATACGAGTAATTTGAGAAAAGTTTCCTTTCCAATATTTTTAATCACAACCTCCTGACACATTTTTTTTGTCATTCCTCTTTAAATGTGTAAGTATTTTAAAGGATTGGGTTTTGATTATGCGGCATAACTGTCTTGATATTTGTGTTACATCACTTTTAAATGAGTTCCCTCAAATTAATTTTGTAGGATTTAATGAGAATTATCAGGGAAACAAAAAGTGTTATCAGTGAGCTACAACAGAGATTATATTACACAAGAAAAAAAAAAGACATACAAAATTAAACAGAGGAGGTAAAAGTGTAGCCTTGTTAAAACAAAATACCTGCAGAAAAAGACGCAAACGCCATATGAGCACCTGAGAGCCATGTTTCTCTTCTTTGGTCTTCTTAATACCTCTTTCAGTTCAGCACTCAAAGACTGAACATGTCACTAAAACCAAAGTTAATTAAATTGAAATCAAAGTGGCTCTGGTGGGTCAACTCATTTAATTCGAAGTAAAACAGCTTCCTTTTTATAAAGATACTCTTAAATGTTGCCCACCTTTTTAATCCATCTCTTCCCATTTTCTCCTTCACTACTCTACCGCCATTTGTCTTCTTCTCTTGCATGTTATCTATTTAACTGGAAATTTAATTAAACGCACTTTATTGCTATAGCATTACTGAGGCATTAAGGTCATTAGTTATGAACAAAATTGCTTCATGTTGAAGCTATGGAGTAACAGTATTCCCCTGACTCAGAGGATGTGTGTGGGTATATTCACATGTCAATTGTCATAGCTGTGGGGGCACACAAATATTAGGAGAATGTGAGATTTGTGATATTAGTGAATGTTGTGATAGTGATAGATACTGGAAGAAAGTAACAGTATTCACTGCGACAAATGAACAAAAACAAAAAATGTTGTCTTTCTGCTTTGAGTTCACAGCATTGAACCAACGTAGCTCGTTGTTAAATGACTTGACAACCTAACCTCCTCTGCACCATGCACAGCTTTTTATGCTGCATTGTGCAGGTGTTACCAAGTACATCACATGCATCCAGAACTTGAAAACATGTTACTTAAAAACTTACCTAACACTTTTTGCAGTGCAGGCAATACTTGTGACATACACAATGTGTACAGAGATATTGTTATAATGAGACATGTCCAATACATTGTTCAGCCACAAGTTAAAAATTTAATTGCCTGCTTTGCAATTTGCCGTGTTCTTAAACATTAGAAAAGCTTTAAAAGTTATTCTACTCTCACTGAATTTCTTGGTATGCTTCCTTTCAGTGAGTATTAAATATAAATCTATAGCAGTGTTTCTCAACCCTGATCCTCACAGCCCCCTGTCCTGCATGTTTTAGGTATTTCCCTTCTGCAAACTATTTTTTTTTTTTTTATTAAATCACAACTGTCAACTTGAATTTATATTTTATTGTTAAGAATGATTCTCATTTATCTACAATTAATAAATCTTTTTTAAAAATTGTTGAGAGCAGTTATATTCAGCCACTAACATGATGACAAACCAAAATAAAATCCAGAGCATTTAACTGCCTTCCTTCTCTGTGTTTATTTTAATATTACGGTGCAAGGGATACAGATATATTAGCATGACGACATACGTTTGGGAAAGCAGGTAAAAAAAAAATAAGTCCAATAAAGACACAAGTTCTGCTAATTTTGTCATCTGCTGAAACTGATGCAGTGGGGAGAAAAATGATAATAAACCCCTGGAAGCTTGTTTCATTTCCAGGACACCCATTTAAACTAGGAAGACCGAAACAGCATATACGAGGTAAGTCACCTTTTTTTAAACATGGTTTTCTTCAGGTAGTTTATTAATTTTATCACATTGCTCAAGACGAGCGAAACAGGTGTAAATAAAGTTAGGTGAGGTGGAAATTTCTAAATTTAAAACAGTAATACGTTTGTTCAATCTGTCTTTATTTCCAGCCTGTCACATAGGCAGTGACAAATGTCCATGGAGGATAAAATCTACATGCCTGAATATGATGGTCACACATACAAGCAGCCACACACAGTTGTCATGGGAAACATTTTGAAAAACAAAATCACCTTCAGCCATTAGCCCTAAAGGTCACAGCTGTTATCTGTATAATGCAGTTTTGAATTATTTGAATTCAGTCAAAAATAAATTTAATGGATGGAAAAAGCAATAACAATTGGCATGTAGAGTGTTCTCTAAAGTACATAATGAAAAAAATGCTTTAGTGTAATGAAAAATACAAGACCAGAAATGACTACAAGCATCTCTACACAGAACTAAATCAAACAGGAAAATCTCATAATATAAGGACTAAAATATCACCACAGAGACACAGCCAGGTGATCCATCACCTACCGCAGCAAGCATCACCTCCAGAGTCTTTAGGATGACCTCTGACCTCTCTAACATGACCTTTACAAAGAGTCACTGCAGATTAATCAGACAACATAACTGTTTCAAGATCACTCATCAATGTTACACTTCTCAAAAAACATAAATAATTACAGGCCAAATAAAAATAGCATCCGGTCAGCCGCCTGTTGGGAGCATCCACTTAAAGATAATTCATTTTCTCATTCCAGACAGCAGCTGACATTGCATCTCAATCTTGAACATCTGCCCTGCTACGCTAGTCACCATCTTGTTCTCCATAACCTCCCGCCTACAACACACTTTTTTTATCACATAAATTATCACAGATACACTCCTAGACGGTCACTCATGGAACATTTTTGAAACACTTAAAGTACTGCAGGCACGTTACAACTGCCTCTTTGACATCATTAATATTGCACGCACCAAGCAGTTACAGATCTTATTTCAGGCAAGTATGCCCTGATTTTAGAACATTTGCAATTATCTGCACATAAGACTCAACTATTAAAAAAGATCTTCGATCCTTGTATCATGTTGGCCTCAAGAGGTGTAAAACCACAGCTGGGCAACAGGGAAAAGCCATGAGTACTAAGCTCTGCCGGAGGAACTGGTGAAAGTTAAGAAGTTTTTTGAATGCCGTTCAGGAGGACCTTTTAAGAACGGATGCTATGTGACAGGCTGTAATTATGAACCCATTTACTTAAAGGGCCACTCATCCACACATCACCACTCAACCAGATGAACAAATAAAAGGAATATCTATTTGTTTTGAGCTTGTGGTCAATTGAGGGAAAAGCTGAAGGGGCTTTGACAGGTTTTTATCAGATTGTGCTTTTAAACTGGTGGCGAATATTTTCCTTCATCCATGTAGCACTAAATTACTTGTTTAAGTTCAAGTCAACTATAGGCATGTTTTTGGCTCTTTTAGACATTTTACTTTTTAAAAAAAAAATAATAATTTTTAGCCTGAAACCCGTGAAATGTGCACTTCAAAAGAAAATATTATAGCAAGGTCATAATCTGGTCAGCCTAGTTCTTGGTGTAGTTCTCAGACTGCCCTGGGCTCAGTGTTACAAACACAGGACGTCTGAATTAAGCAACATACTCCCGTCTTTCACCATGCCTTTTCCCCCTATGTAGCTGTCAGTCTCTCTCTCTATCCCCAAGACTATTTTTTGCGTCTGCATACCCGAAAATGTAGGCTAATGCCCTGTAGAACTGACAGATTAAATGCCAATCCCTGGGTTGTACCAGAACCAGCCCCAGGCATCAAGTGCAAAGTGTGTGTGTGTGCGTGAGTGTGTGTGTGTGTGCGTGCGTGCGTCTCCAGTCAGATGCAAACCAATGTCTGGTGTCTGCCATACTGGAGCATGGACATAAAACAACTGCCCCAAGTAAACAACTCAAAAGGTCACTGCAGATTTCTGATTGTTTATACCTCGATGTCAAGTTGATGAAAAGCAAACAGTTTTGGCCTTAATGTCACTCACTTCCATGCATCAGTTCATTTAAAACAAAACACTGTGAGGCTTGTAGCAGCTCCTTATATAATAGGCCCTTAAATAATAGCGCTTAAGTGAGTGTTCAGCAATGTCAACATTTTGTATATTTCTGAATATATCTCAATGTTTGAGAGTGACATTTATAGTTGTTTGGGGTCACTACACAGTTCATTACTGAAGCAATGTGTCATTTTTAAAGACTTGTGACAGAGTGCAGAACTAATACTAAATGTTTTCAGTTCACTTAAAGGTTCAAATCAAGGGCAGGAGACTAAGTAAAACTGGGGCAAAGCTTGGGCTTTTATCTTTTAATAATTTGTATGAGAAACACTTGGTGTGAACAGAATGGCATAATCCCAGTGTCAGTGGATATTTTACTGTTGGTCAGCATTTAATTTAAAGCAAATGAATACCAGTTCTTTTTTGTTTTTTTTGTTTTTTTTAACAGATCATTTTACATAAGTAGAAATCTTACTGTCTTTAGAAATGCACAGAAGAATCAGTTGCTGACTTTAATTAGGCACTTCTCAGTTTAAACTGAAGGTCTGAAACTCTACAGTCAAATATATTTTCTACCAGTGAATACAAGGAACCACAGGCACCCTTCAGTGTGCAATCTTATATAAAAAGTCAAGCCATCTAAACGTTACGCATCTTAAATATGGTGAAGTGTTTACAACTTCAGAGAACGTCAAAGGCAAAGAGATGTAACCTATTCAAAAAAGAAACCATTTCCTATAACACGTTGGGTTTTGTCTTGTTCATTGATGTCTCAAGAAAGCAAGAAAAAAGGAAGCAGATAACAAAATGGTTGAAAAGAGTACATCAAAGTCACTACTTTTACCCTTTTGAGCTTCCAACCTGTGCATGTCACTAAGCATGAGGATTAGGACGTGTTGAAATTATTTTGGAAATCGTAGTTTAAGCTCATCACCAGGTAGAAAATGTAATTTTACAATGCCAACTTAATCATTAAAGAGCCCAAAATTAGCCACAAAATTCAAAATGTACTTGCCAACTTTTAAAATGTCGGTTTTAACAAAATAAAAAAAGCCACCTATTGTGACTTAGCATAAATACATGTGTCTTTCCATAATAAAAATAAATGCGCACAAGGAACTATAGTAACAGGTGATTCAACGACTTAGAAAAGACATTAAGAAGTCATTAAAAAGTTAATTTCAGAAATCTGGGTAGGGTGATGGATCCAGACCTAACCTTTCAAACACACAAAGACAGAGACAAAGTTGGCATCTATATCTAAAGGACATTACCAGGATTAACAGATTAATGTCCAAACAAGATCCTGAGAAACTCGTCCATGCATTCATCTTCAGTAAAATTGATTACTGGAACAGTGTCTTCACAAGTCTGCCTAAAAATTCAACCAACTGCAAAAATGTTGAAATTGCATTTGGTTTCATCATAGAAAACACTTTGAACTGCTTTGTTGCTGAAATATGAATACAAAAACTTAACTTGACTTAATACCATACTCACATAGCATCAGTATTTGCAGGTCACAAGTCTTGCTGGAAAATAAAATCTGCAACTTTGTAAAGTTTGTCAGCATAGCAAAGAATGAAGTGCTCTAAATTCCTGACTGTGGACTTAACAAAACACAGTGAAACACCATAAACAGATGACATGCCTGCCTAAATCTTTACCGACTGTGGAATTTTTTTTTTTTTCCCTAGAGAACATCTCCTGGATGGAGTGTGGCTCAACATAAGAAATGCAACATTAGGAGTATAATCAAAATATGTAATATAACGTATAATTTACTCAACTTCTACATAGCAAAATAATCACTTTTGCTGCCACATTTTCCTCTTAAAATGAAATATTTGGTTGAGACACAAGCAGATAACTATGCTCTGTTTTTAAATGTATTTTTGCCAGCATATGGTCAACACAATCAAGGGCATAAAAAGACAACACTGAGGAAAACTGTCCTGCTAGCTAGGGACATTCATGCATATTCACTATCCAGCCTACACATCAGTAAGAAATGCACAGCATAAGCACAAGACTTCTTCTAAGAGTTCATTCTGTACACCCCGAGTCCCCTTTCAATTACCATTAATGATTTTTCTTTCTTCTGGTTGGTTCATGAATATTAAAACTATATTGAAATGAATGTAAATACAACATGGGAATTGGTGTATTTTGAAAACAGACGTACAGAGCTGAGTTAGGAACTTATTCATTTAGCACACATTCCCTTGATCATACAAATTAGTAGAAACAGCCAAGTGGAGAAATTCAACACATACACAGATGCACGGCAACACAGAGGCTTAATCGCATGCTGTTGAGCAACTGTTTTTAATGCATTCAGCATTTATTGATTTGAGGTCTCTGACATTGAATTACACTATAGATTTTGGCATCTAAAAACACACACACACGCATATTTAAATTCTCATTCTAATTGACTTTTTAGCAATCAGGTAGTCCTCTGCGCTTTGTGGTGTTTAATAAATTCCAGATGTAAAAAAAATATCTGCCAGTTGACTGAGCAACAAGCAGAAGTGAATATTTTAAAGTCTCAATTTAACCTTGCATGATGACTAAAACGGATAAACTTCCCCTTAAAAAGGTGGCACCAAAGAAAACAGGCAGCAATTACCAAGTTCTTATTTTTGATATTAAGCCTGATTATTCACTTCATCAATAAAAACAAACCATATTCTTGAACAACACTGCCCAACTCACTACAGATCAATCTAAATGGGTTTATATGGATAGGTACTGGTGTGCGTATAATTGGAATGTGATATTTGCATATGCACAATACACAAACACACCATCGCCTGCACGTACACAAATGCAGCATCGACACCAAAGAAAGCTCATGCATACAAATAGTCTTCTCGTGAACTCATACAAATGCCCTAAAAACCTTTACACACGCTGGCTTGGCAACTATCCACCTGACAACTCAGGTTCTGTCCACTTTAACATGGGTATTTCTGCCAAACGAACATGTTCTGCTTTGATTGCACCTGTTCACAGCCACAAGGGAAAAAAAATAGAAATCGGGGAGAAAAACACTTTGGAAAGGTGTTTTTTTTTTTTTAAACTCAGTTTGTGGGCATACCGTTTAGATGGAATATGCAGATAATATTATAAACAACAATGTTACGGTCCACTTAAATTATGTTTTGTACATAAATGTATAATTTTGGAGATAAAGGATGGTTGAAACACCAGAATCTTAAGTAAAATGTAATAATATAGTCCATATTATTTCTGAGCAACATGACAATTTGCTTCTGCTGATTGTGGTTCTGCTCACAATATCCACTCATAAATATTGACTCATCTAACTTGTATTGTAGAAAACTATTTTGAAATATCAGTTCTCAGAGCAGGTACAGACCGACTCCACGCAGGCAGCAGTACAAAATGTTATTTTCCTTTATTCCGTATATGCCATCTAACAGCCTTAGGTGTAATTGGGGGCCTTAAATTTGTGTTCTTCGAAATATTCACTAATGCACAATGTCTCTCTTCAGCAAATAACACTTTCATGTTGTTAAGGTTGATGTTCTTCAGGAATGACTTCATTAGAATTTCCAACACAGTGGTAGACAAAATTTATTTTACAAATGTTGAGGGGGAAAAAAAAAAAAAAAAAAAAAAAAAAAACTTTTTAAAACGTATGTGTGGTAGTATAGCTGGGAACTCAGTCATGCAGAAGCCATTCATCCCTTAATGTTCTGGATGGATTTCAACTCTGACCCGGTCTGTAAAAATGTGTGTGAAATTCAAGTACAAGGTTGTGGTACCAGGAGGCGCAGGCATCATGGCCAGCGTGTGACTAAGCGCGAGGCAGCCTACATCCCTGCCACCGCCTCAGAAAAAACAAAGGCATGTGAGGGGGAAAAAAAAAAAAAAAAGAGCAATGACAAGTGGCCATTTGGATTCTCTCTGATCTTGAACCCCCTCATTTTGTTTCTCAATCAAGAAAAGAGCAAGCAATGAAAGGCAGAAAAACTTTATGCCTCCCATATGCATGTGTATGGGAGGGTGTGTATGTGTGTCTTCTTAGTGAATAGAGCATTAATTGCATTAGCATTACAGCTGGGTGATTTCCTGTCAAAAAAAAAAAAAAAAAAAAAAAAAAAAAAAAGTCAGGCACCATTAAAGGGGACATTTTCAAAGTCTTGAAGTGTGTTATTTTGTATTTTTTTCCTAATCGACTCTTTGCAAAAGAAATAGTTTGACAGAAGGAGGTGTGGGGGGGCAGTGAGCGCCAAGAGGCTGCAGAAAAAAGACAGGCAGATTGCACTGTGAAGTAAAAATGTTCTTCTATTTGGCCCAATAAAAAAGAACTTAATTTTTATTACTCCAAACCTATAATAGATGCTAGTCATTTAACCTTGTGAAAAAGCTAAAACACTGACATCTTGTCCATTAGGTCATGATGACACTAATGAAAAATACTACTGGCTATACCAAATTTTTTAGGACCAACTGCATCTAAATATTGCTAATTGAATAATTGAATATTTAAAAAATGAAGTATATTGATCAATATGTTGTAAAGCCACTATCCTCTCTTCTCTTTATATTGTTGTTCTGATAATGCAGAATTAGTTATGCAGCACGCGTCATTGCAGCATGTGGTTGGTAGTGGAGGACAACAGAGTTAAATGTTGGACAACTAGGATCATGATTCTGCTGAACTGGTTCTCATTTTTACAAACCGGCCTCCAAACAAAGAGAGTCATGTTTTCTCTTTTTGGAACATGGAGGGATAAGAAATATTTTTGTAACGCTAAACACATTTGTAAGCAACATGTTTCATCTTGATTTTTATTCTTCACTGATGACATCTGTAGTCCGAGAAGACCTGGAGAACCCAGCAATAAATATTGCAATGTTACTTTGGAAAAATAAAATAAATAAATCAAGAGGCTCAATGTCAAGCATGACCACATTTTTGCCAGGTGTGTGTGTGTGTGTGTGCTCCTTGCAAAGTTACCAAAATAGTTTCTAATTTAATTTCCCAGTGCTTTTGTAACAGCGTATGCATTTCTCATTTTCTCTCTGTCCACAACTTCTGGGGAAAAATAAGTGGGTGGAATCTCAAAAACAAACTCAAAAGGTCGAAAACACAGGATTTAAGATGAGCTTCTGCATGAAAATAAGTATCAGAAGAGAACTGTGGCTACTTCTAGGGGAAAGCTGGAGTCAAACACTGAAATGTCAGAATTATTTTTTTGTGATTTAAATAGTGTTCTTTCAATTAGTCTGAAGATTTTATCTTTACTATTGGGTCCAACTAATGCATTTATTCTGGTTCAGTTCAGCATTCCTTGCAGCTATGTTCCAAAAAAAAAAATTCTGAGTCAAATCAGCTCATAATATCAAATAAAGTTAAATTACCTCATCATACACAGTGTAATTTCCTGCCATACAGTGGAGAATGTACAGGGAAGCTCTAGTTTCAGAACCCAAAGCCTGAATGTCATTAATGGTTTCTAAATGACCATAGGATTCCTAACCTCAAGAACAGGCTGGACTGAACCTTAGTTAGTGTGTTGTTTTTTTCACTGACGTACTTGATTGAATTTCTGAAGTGGTCCTCTGCAGGGTTTTTCACTGTGCAGCTGTTCAGCAACCACAAGTCTGCTTCTGCTGGGTCCTCTGTAGAGACAAACAAAGTTTAGTTTATTTTTTGGTAAAAACACAGAAACTGCAGAGACTATAACACAAACATGGGATTCAACAATGCACATGGTTTCCTAAACATAAGAAACTTTGTGAAGTATACTCATCAGTGGCAAAAGGGAAGGAAAAAAAAGAGATATTTTTGCTAGGTCAACTTCCAAGCTGAGAATATAACAACTGAAATAAGATATTGGCATACAATGTTTAAAAAAGCAGGTTGATTATCTTCACATTTAATCATAATAAACTTTTCCTTTCCAGATGATGATGATGTCACGGCTTTATATGATTCTGATAAGTTCATGATGTGCATCTGAGGTAAAAGAGGAACACCGGTGGATATTGCAAGAAACACTACTTTATTGCACACTATAAAAATAAATCAGCCAGTATATCATAAAGAGAATTGTGGACCTCTAAAAGTCAAACTATTCCTTGGGTGTGATTTCCAAACGCCTGAAGGTGTCATGTTCATCATCCTTGAGAACAAATTACTCTTCTAAACTGAAAATAAGAATTTAAATTAATTACCAAGTAGCTCAAGTACGACAAATTCAATGCTTTGGAGTGACCATCACAAAGCCCTGATCTCAATGTCATAGTAATTTGAAAGTAGAGCTGCAGAGATATTTGAGCCAACGTCCTACAAACTAAAATACTCTGGTATGAGCTCAGAATCAACTGAATCTAAACTCAGTTTTACAAACATATTTTGAGCAGACAGTACCATAAAAATCATACATGTTCTACATTAATTACTTAATACAATAGATGACCCTACTATTAGAAAAATCTATTGATCTTTCAGTTCTTCAGCCTTCCGCAATGATTTAAGCATATTCCACACTTGAACATGGAATATTGATTTGTTGTTCTGAGTTGTTGAAGGTGTAAAGCACAACTGCTAGAGAGCCGAATGACACCACAACACACAAGTTGCAAACTAGAGCCCCGCTCGTTTTGTTTCACATGGAATAGGTTTTCCTGATGCAGCAAAGCAAAGCAAATGATGGTCCAAACATATTGTATTCTCGGCACTTGTTCATCCGATACACACTAGCAGTGCTTTTCTATGAAAAAAAGATCAACTGTCAAACAGAAAACTCCACTGCAGGAACTACTACTGTTACTTGAAAGAACAACAGAAACTTTTCGGACTGAGTGGACCGCAATGGTACCATATCTAGCCTAACAAATATATAAAGATAAAAGAAAAATGTTTTTTGCTTTTTTTCCAGTTAGAAAGAAGGAATCTATTTTGTCTTCAAAATTAAATGACAAAAAAAACAAAAAAAAAACATTTACCACACATGGGTGCACCTGCAGGTTTAGTTTGATACACAAGATGAATCCATGAATGAAGAGGAAAAAACTAACAACTAATCTGTCCCACAAATGATTTGATTTGAATTGGATGGCAGGACCCAAAATCCTCCTATTCATATTTTAACAATTTCTCACAGTATTATTAGCCATCAAAACATGACGCTTTTATTAGTCAGTTCTGTCAAGTTCCTTCTTTACCATAAAATAAGTCTCAAACAAACATCTAAAGTGTCAGTTCAAGGTACATTCCTTCATTTCCAATGACTTCACCAAATGAAGTCACATGCTCATAGAAAATTAGATGGTGCTTCAGATTACTTTACCTTGACAAAAAGCCCAGTATTGTTATTCTCAAACTTTACAACAACTATATGACTAACACTGATATGAGCGCAGACTTGTATTAGCTTGTTTGTGCGGTTGTGTGATGTGGAATTGTCTCATGTAAAACAAAGTAAAGGGGAATACAAACCCAAGAAATATTGTATGAGAAAATGAGTCACTGATCATCAGGAAGGAAAAAAAATGAATACATGCAGCTGGCAAATCAGGCTTATAGTTTTTTTTTTTTTTTGGTCTTAAGCAATAAAACAAACATACACAAAACAGCAGGGAGGAGTCTCAGGTGTGTGGTTGCCGTTTCCTCTTCACCCCAGGGCAGTTTTCAAGACCAGTTTAAAGTGAACATAACACACACAGTAACCTAAAGAATCAGGAACAAAAACATCTGCAAAGCTCTAATACACACACACACACAGCACAAATTATGTATTTATAGATTAAAACCTGAACTCAGAAAAACGGCTGAGTGGAGTTAAACATATTATGCCTTGACAGAATCCTGTTGCACTGCTCCTGCGAAAGGTTCAACACTACACCTTTATTTTACATGATCCTTTTGAGAATATAAGTATGCTACATTTTTATTTTTTTATTTAGGAGCAGATCAGAAAACTTAAGGTTATTTGGCAGTGGTCAACGCACCCACCAATGCATGCATTTTATTTCTGTAAGGTTACAAAAAGCACTGTGATTTCCAATTTTAAGTACCCCAACATTGTATTTGAATAAATATCTCCCTAAATAAGCATAAAAAAAATAAAATTAAAAAAATCATTTTGTCCACAGGCTAGGGGTCTATTTATATGCATACTGCTGGGTATTCTCACTAAATGCAAAAAGACTTTATGTAACCTAACAATGTATCCACTGTGTAAAATATTTTAACCAAAACCACATGTGACCTTAGGTTGAAATCTGAGGAAGTCCAGGAAATGGAATTTGACTTCAGCAATATAGTTATTTCAGCCTCAAACAAGCTTAGATCCCTGCCTAACAAACCATTATAAGGTAGTATGAATAAATCTCAACATTAAGTCGGCAAATAAAACTGCCTTTCAACTGAACAAAAAAAAAAAAAAAAACTAATATTTTTCCTTTTGGCAAGATGCTACAATGAAATGCATTTGTCTGCTATCATTACATCTTTTATCTCACTGTGAGAAAACAGATTTCACCAACGCAGCAACAAGTTTCCATGACATAAAATCATGATGGACTGTTGGAAAATTTTGGGAATCTCTTATTTGCATAAAATTTGAATGAACATTGATATGCACCCAATTGTCTAAAAGTAATTTGTTTATTTTTTGCCTGTCATGGGGTTAGACAAGGCTGTGAGAGTTCACTAGAACTAAATGTGAACAAAAACTGTTGACCTATCTGATGAAACTGAGGCCAGAGGGTAAAGATATGAATAACCATCTGCATGCATCTTTTGTAAACAGACTCTCCAGCAGGGTGTGGTGTTATACCTACTTCTGAACTCTGCATTACAGTGTGTGCAAACATGTTACTACAGAAAAAATTAAATATAGAAATAAAGAGGAATTTTTGGCAAAAATGATTTTTATATTTGCATTTTTAACAGGTCCTTTCATTGTCGAACAAAATTGCAGTAGTAGCAGTGTTAGTGCTTCTGCTAATTAATTAATTTTCCTTCAAAAGACACAGAAGAGTGGACTTTTTTGGTTTTGTTCCCAAATAGAAATTAAAGAAAACATCCTATGCCAAGCTGTTGACCCTCGTATAACAAGTGCTGCTGTGTGTGTATATCTTTGTCTCAATCTGTTCCTGAGTGTATGCATTGAAATATTTCACATGTAGACCTACAGACAGTCTATTTGGAAAAAATCTCCCCAGGTAAAACTGGATGGTGAGGTCATGACTCTGAATTATCTGAGACAGACATGTTGGGATTGCAGCACCTGTGGTCAGTATTTGAGTGTGCATGTGTGTTTGGGTTTACGTGCACACAGAATCATACATAACGCATTCCTATCTCGCTACTCGCTATGGAGATTGGTCAAAAAAAGCAAAGAGTTTTGGGAGCAGGTGCACTCAAAAAAATAAGAATGATGGAATCATGAACAAAGCTGGAGGGGTTTTAGTAAGGACTGAAGAGTCATGGCTAAACATTGAAAAATAAATGGAATAAAGAATAAGAATATGGGAAGGAAAATGAGAAAACTAAATCCATGGATGCAGAGTATAGCTAAATGAGTAGAAACAAAGCAAGAATGATATACCCCCACTGGAAATAAAAGTTTTGTTTTTAAACCAAAATATGATCATGATCCTATATGCAATTAGATCTTTCTTTTTTCACAAACTGCAACATAATGCTTTTTTGTTTCTTTTGTTGCACTTGCATGTGTGGATGTCAATTTACCCAGAGGTGTTACCAGCATTGCACAGGGAATCAAAATTCAGGCTCAGCTGCAGGGTCAGAGATGGAAAACATACATGCATATGTGCCAAATCACAGATGAAAACACTAACCTGTGAACTAAAGTCAGCTGTTATTTACTGCCGTTTACCACTAAACAGAAAAGCATAATTTATTTGCAGAATCTCCCAACACACGTTTTATTTGAAATGTAAATGGCATACCCCGGACCTAAAACAACTTTATACATCAAACCAAATTTTAAAATATCTGCATGGAAACAGAATTAAAAAAAATACATAAAAAATATATAGTGTTACTTTGGTTACAGGATTTTGTGTGTTAAGCAGGCAAGTTAGATTTGGTTTCAAGATAAAACTTGACTAAACTTCCTCCCTGAAAGAACTTCCTCCTCTCATGAGTCAGAATTTATTTTTCATAATATCTGTTTTAAACCAGAAATGTGGACGGCAATATCTGAAATATTGCATCACTAACATCAAACTTTACATGCATTTCTGTGTGAAAATGCAGTAAAAGTAGCATGCCAGCGATTGCTTTCAAACATCAGTTTCATCATTGACCAAATCCACTGCACCAACAAACCTTACGTAACTGGACACTTAATATTGTCTAAACTTTAATTTGTAAATCCTATACCAAACTGTACAACTCCGATATTCGAGTCGTAGCAGAAGTTATTCTGGTCAATCAGAGTTTGTGATTTATCATGATTCATAATCTAAACTGAGTCGACTTTTCTAACCGTACGTGCAAACACACACACACAAAAAATAAAACAAATAGAAAACACAATTATTTAAATGATACCTGAGATTTAAGCTTTTTTTGTTTTTTAACTATCTCTATGACTCAGGAATATACCCAAGTACAAACAAACTGATAGGCAAAAGTTAAACCACATGATTACCACATGATCTGGATTTGTTCATTTGACCAAATTTATTGCATCAAGTTTTTGTTCAGGGCCAAAAAAGAGTTTTATCAAAATAAAACAGTTTATACATTTTCAGGCTCGTGTTAAAATTGTTTTATACGATATAGTCATAACATCCATTTTGATTTTTGAAAAAATAATTTGATCGTAGTTTCAACTCTGCATTTGCCTGCCAAGTCACTATACAGGTTTGATGAAAAACTAAAAACACATCTGTTTACTGTCCACAAGCCAAGCATTTTGCATCTCAAATCTGTGCTCATTATAGATCATCCATCTTTTTGATTTCAGGCAGTTCAGTGAATCTCACTGTAGTCAGATTATGTATATTTATGGAGGTGAAAAACCTCCAGACTCTTTGCTGTCCAAGCACCATGAAGTTTTCATGAAGATCTCTTTTATTCCCCTCACTGTGATGGATATGCACCAGAAATAACCCCAGTTTCACTAATGAGGGTTAGAAGATCTTTTTTTTTTTTTTTCATTTCAGGCAGATTATTTGACACGTTTTCAAGCGGTCTCCCAAAATGCCCTTGTCAGCTACATATACAGTGTAAAATATATCTAACATCTGACTGAATGAAAGGATTACATGAAGTATGAGGGGCAATATGGATGAATTTCTGACAGTGATCATCTCCACTGGCGTTCAGCAGTTTCAGTCGTTTTTATATAAATAAAATATAATAACCATCACACATATCTATACTGAAGAAGCAGATCTGTAGCGTCTCTGATTCCCTGCTCTTCAGTTGTGGTAAATGATATTCAACAGCAAAACACATTGGAGTTGGTGTGCGTCTACGGGTTTCCAAGTAAGAGAGAAGAGAAGCAGACAGTTGCCCTCGGGGTCAATATGATGCTCCTGGTGCTTCACAAATCACACCATGACCCACTTTCCAACCGATCCCACACACACACACCCAATTACCCCCTCACACAGACACACAGTCTTCCTTCTTGTTATTTTTGCCCTCCACGCTCCATCCATCCCACACATTTCAAACACACCATCATTCCTTCTCCACTGCCCCCTAAAATCGCTCAACTCTCACACACACACACACACGCGCACACACACACACACACATACACACACACACACACGCACACCCCCGCACACACACACACAGAGAGAGAGAGAACACAATGACCTTGGGAAATACTACTCTCTTGGTTTATTGGGGGAAGCAAGTAAGGGCAAGGGGTGGCTTTGGGGTGAATAGACACACTTGACTGAGCCAATAAGGGATGTATGGCTGATAGGCTGACCAGACAGCTGAGTGCCAGGACTACAGCCTGGGAGGACAGGTGGACTGGAGGGCAGGGTGGGGCAGTGACCCACTCGCCACTGTTGTACATCTCAAAACTGAGATCACTGTCAGGACTGCATCTCTCTAGAATTTTAATAGTCAGCAGCAATTTGTTTTCTGATAACAATAACTCAACAAAATAGATTAAAACATTTTAGCCCAAGTTCATATAGTAACTTGATTGTGTAGGTTTATAAAAAAAAAAGTGTAATGTTTGATTTATGGTTCATTGGAGAAAAAGAATAATTGTTCAAAATCAAGAGGGCAAGATAAATGATTAAGCCATGATGGCATAAAGCCTAAAAGCAATCTGTATTTAATTATAAATTTTCAGTGTATTTTTAAGTAAGTGTTGCTGCTAGTCATTAATTGTTTTCAAAATTTTTGTCCAATTGATTATCTGGACTTTTTGCAAAGCTTTGACCACCCCATACCAGTTTCCCCTTGAGAACAATGAAATATCAGCATTGAAAATATGTTTTTAGCATTGGTATCATGAGTGTTCATTCTTTTATTATTTATATATTTTTTATGGATTTTCTTTTTTTTTTTAACCATTATAAATCCTGCAGTGTGAGGAACAAATGACGACCCTCCAGGATTTCTTCACTTGACCTCTTCTAAAGCATAAAGGGTCCTGGTGAGAAAGAACTTTACTCGTGTTCTTTACTACATTGACAAAATTTTCTCTAGAGTATTTAATGCCCTTAAGCCAAATTATAACAGTTATCAACAAGTTGAGCAGCATGAAGTGTAAAATGGAAGGTTTTCTTGAGGTTGCTTCTTACTAATCCGTTACATGTGTTTTAGCTTCAAACATAATACATCCATGATGGTTAAAGCAATCAATGACAGCATGCAGTAAAACTGATAATCTGTAGCCTAAAAACCAGCTGTATTCCAGTGTTGTTACAGCTACAGTTCCTCATATGCATGTTTATATTTCCACAGCATGTGTGTGAGAATGGGTGTGTTCGGCGAAGCAACCTTTGAATTTCTGGTTAGGACAAGCCAGAGTCCCAACAGACAATATTTCAGTCTAAAAGGTTCCTTTTCCTTGGGGGAAAACTAAGCGTGAGTGAGTGTGCACATGTGTGTATTGTTGCATTTGCCTCATTGACGTGGCGAATTGTAAATGGGTCATAGTGGACTTGCGATTTTCACCTCCAATCACATTTTACAAGAAAAGACTTGCACAAGCACACGGTCACATTCACATTAAGATGAAGACAAGCGTGCGCACACACAGACACACGGAAAAACACACACTCAGGGGCCTTGGGGTTTGGCAGTTGGTCTATCCGTCTAGCTGTGTGAGCAACCACTCAGCCGTGGATGATAATGCAATCAACTGTCATTAGAGAGATGCCGGCTGACTTAACACAAACACACACACAAACACACAGCTACCAACAATATGTTGCAACCTGTCAATCAGAACCGAATGCTTACTACAAAGTAGAAAAGAGTTTTTGTGAGCACCATCAACAAAAAGCAGAAAAATGTCAATTTAGACATGGCATTTTATATTAAATCTTTATAAAAAGAAAATTAATGTATTTAACCCCAAATATTAAACATTGCTATCCCATGCATTTGTTTTTATTGCATTTTTATATGAAAGACTGGACATGAAAACGTGTTCTTTCCCCCATCCTAGTTAGGTTGGCCGTGAGATGTGGCAACTCTTATTTGGTGAAAAACCAACATACAGCTTACATAAAGCACATATATAGTGTCTGAAGAAAAATAGCCATGTTTTCAAAACTTTTGCTACAGTATTTTATTTGCTATTACACTGTTTCTAGGAGTGGTGTGAGTGTACAGTGTACACAATAAGAACCGAGGCACTCATTTTGCAGAATTTGAAGGCAAATCCTAAAAACATCCCTGGATGCCAGGTTTATATGTTAATCTAATTGCATCTGCTACAGTATGAAATGCATAGATAAGGCAACAAAAGAATGTTCCTTATGGAATTGGGAATTTGAAATAATAGTCTAAAAGGGATATTAATCTGCAAAAGGTTTCATTACAACAAAAGAATACCTCAATGAAACGGTGTCCAAGGCATAAGTAGTTGAAAAAAATATATAAATAACTTCACTCACCGAGAACACTGCAATAGCAGTAGAACCAAATCATAAACCTTAAAAAATACTTTAAAAATAGGTTCATGACAGGAAGAAAGGTGTACATGGTTGTACTTTTCTTTGGCTTTTGGAAATGATTAGTTTATAAGGCTTATAAGAAAAAGATGCATTTCCGATTGGGTTGTTGTTTCTTACATCTGCATTTTCCACTCATACATACAAACCATATGTACCACAATGTATTCAAAACAGAATCACAATCCACAAGAGAAAACCGTCTGAAATTCAAAGTGATGATACCATGCATATCATCATCTCTACTCCAAAGGCGGATCGAGCTGGGTGTAAGTGTGCGCATCAGTGTGCTCTGGGAAGAAGGGAGGGTACACGGAGTTAAGCACAGCAGGGGTCCATGATAGCACTCCCGTCAACAGTTTGACAACATCTCCGAAAGATCTATTCACTTGGGATTCTTCCACTGTCCTTAACAACTCTGAGTACTTTGCTGTTAGAGTTAGAGTCAGTCTGACAGATAGAAGCTGTAAGAGACAGCAGCTAAAAGGACGGTGGGCTGAGAGGGAGGGAAAGAATCAAGAGATGAATAAAGAATCTAATGATTTAAGACAGATGGGCTGAAGAAAATGAGGACGAGAAAAACCTAAAATATGCAGAAGAAACGGAGCGAAATGTGGCAACATGAAAACGGTGAAAAGAGACGGTTTTAGAAGATTAAGTGTGGGTATTTTAGTGAAAAATAGCAGCCAGGTTCAGCTGAAAGTGGAGCAGGAATGATGAATGCTGCAAGTCAAGAAAGGTGCTAATTGTATGGCAGGGTCTTGTTTCCATGAGGCAAGAGGCTGGAGTCAATCTGTATCTTTTACATTTGATCACAAAGTCACAGTGGATGCACCCGAGTCCACATACTTTTCGAAAGCTACAACTAGAGGGAATCAATAAAACTGAAGCACAAATAACCTATCACACATACAATTGCTGATTTTGATCTGTGTTTATGCTCCACCTGAAGTGGTCAATATATTACATTTAAAGCCGGAAGCGTCGTAATTGAAGTGGGTGTGGAACTGGGCACTCTGCATTAAACGTGTAAAAAAAAGAAAAAGAAAAACTCAATTAAGTTTGAGCGATAAAGCTTCAAAGCCGTCACTGCCAAAGAAGACGGGAGGCCTTCTGGGGCGACATGTACAACAGAGGTAAGTAATGATAAACATCTGGCAGTCAAGTCAGTAAGATCTTAAATGGACATTAAATGTGATTTATTGAGCTGCATAAAGGCACGGGATGGAAACCAGGCCTTTTGCCATTACATGTCTCACCTTGCAAAGAGAAGATGATTTGAAGCCTCAGGTTCATGCGATAATTGGGGCCAATCACTAGTCTGCAGCTCAGACAGAAAACCATTATGATCATCAGTGCAGACATGAAAAGATATTTCACACAGTGAGAAAGGGATTATTAGAGTCAAGGGCACTGAAGTCAGAGTGTCTGGGAGAAAGTAGGAGCAAGAAGGTTACTGACTGACAGAGTAATATACCAGGGATTTTACGTTAAAAAACACAGCTCAGAGTGAGACATGACACACGGATTCACTTTCTAGTTCCTGGGTGGTGGAGATGCAATAGCTGGACAGATAAAGAGCCTTCTTCCAAATTGAAGAAGTTTCAAATTGTCATTTCTGCTACAAAAAAATGTCTTGCTATGTAATTTCTAGAGTGAGTGTAATCATTTTTTTTAATTTGATTACAAGCTGTAATTCATGAATATCAAATAACAAAAACATAACCAAATGCTGATTTGTTGTCCGTCTCCTAAAACTAATATCCAATATTAAAGTAACTGTGCAATTAGGTCTTGGGTGTAATTATCAAATTTGTTAGTAATAATTGTGCATGCATCACAAAACTGGCTGATGACCAGAATTTGACAATATTCAGCTTGACAAGGCCTGACCGATGATTATCCAGTTGGAATCTCAAAAGTCTGATCCTTTTGCAATCAGTGAACACAGCATAGCTGAGAATTACCAGGTTGTGCCAACTAACACACTCTTTGGTGAGGATAAAGCTAGAGTAGGAAAGTTAAAGCTAATTGCTTTAAATGAGTGAGGATACACCCAACCAGTGTAAGAAATTAATAGAGTGTTTTTAAGAGGAAGCATTTCTGCTCATAATTCAGGCAACAACAGATACTGTTCGGTTTGCTGCTTCCCTGTTTTGTAGCTTTAAATGTTTCCTAAATAACTTTTGCCAGAATTTGTTTTTGCCTTAAAGACAAGACACTCAGTCAATTACAGTAAATACCAGTAAGGCTAATAAAGTTGGTCTACCTTATCCTCTTGAGCTTTAAAGCTGCCTCTTGTAGAACATGATTGCTTTGGAAAACCTAGTCATTCTGGAAATCTCAGAGTTAAGCTAAAGGTCTACATACTCTATGTAATGCTAAGAGCTCCAAATGCACTCACAAATGATAGGAGGTTGTATTTGCTCACAACATAAAATGACAGAAATATTAGGAAGAGGGTTTGTTAGTTATAAAAAGGAAAATCAACTAAAATCCTTGCTGACTAGTTCAATCTTTACAAATCCCTAAGATCAGAAATTAACCATAAATCTCTGATTGGTTCAGAATTTTCTCAC
This sequence comes from Poecilia mexicana, assembly GCF_051168715.1. Taxonomy (NCBI): domain Eukaryota; kingdom Metazoa; phylum Chordata; class Actinopteri; order Cyprinodontiformes; family Poeciliidae; genus Poecilia; species Poecilia mexicana. The sequence continues at coordinate 21,516,152 of NW_028263385.1, read as the reverse complement.
GTACTGAATATTGTCAGCTTTACTCACCCGCCCTGCAACCTGTGTGGCGTTCTCAGAAAATGAGCCGTTAGAGTGCTCATATGAATGCTGGTACAGGCGAACCTGCTCTAAGAGCACCTTCTAAATAGTCTATTTTAAATTAAAGGTGGCCCACCTTTCAACAAAATGTTTGGATTTCAGAAATAGAAAAAAATATATATATATTTTTTTTTTTACTTGATTATTTAGTAAAGAATACAAATGCTCATCATTGTCCAATTTAGGCAATATACTTTAAAATCTGACCAGCCTTATGTAGCTTGTTTTAAGAGCCACTGGCTGATAGCTTTATTAGTGTTTACTTAAAGTTTAAGAATTATCATAATTGTATTTTTGAAACAACTTCTCAATCTTCTTATTGAAATGTCAAAGTTTTATCAGTACATCTGTGACTGGAGGCAGAAGAGAAGATGTGTTCAAGCCTCCAAGCCAACCGTCAAAATCATACACGCCACTGTGTAACCACAGTCAGTTCCCCATTTCACAATAACAGAGTGGGCAAATATTGACACAATATTTCTGTACCATTACAAATGTGATTATATTTGCTGTTTACTCAAGGAGACGGCAGTTAATATTAAATAGGATGTTTGACCCTTCATGTGAAACACTGTGGGAGTAACTTTAAGGAGGGTTTTAAGAATACAGGCCTGACAGAAGCAACAGTACCTCAGACTGTTCTGTGCACAAAATTTTGCGGTAGAGAACCGAGAAAGATCTATGCATGTGCATGTGTGTGTGCATGCATGTGTGCGTGTGTGTTTCTCCCGCTTGTCACCTGCAAGAGAAACAAAGACAGAGCAAGCTAAAGAAAAGAAGAGCAGTAGGAGCCACCTGTATGTAAAAGCTCACCTGTCCTTTGAAAAGGAAATAAAACAAAGTTCAATGCTGAATCTGAACTGTGGCAGCTGTGGCTTTAGCCTTAGAAAAAGAAACTGAGGTGGTAGCTAAAAGGAGCACTACTTAAATAGTCAATACAGAAAAAGCACAGACATGTTCAGTTGTTTAGCTATGAGGGGGCGGGCAAGTGATATTTTATAACTATTCATTGGACAGAGATCAATGATCTGCGGTCTAGGTTTATGTTCAGATATAGCAATAGGAATGAACACTGGGGTTCCTACACATTTTTAAATACTTAGCATTTTTTCACACTCAAATTTCATGATTTTCTGAACATTCTGGACATTCAAGTACCAGATATAAACCTTGATCCTGTTTCAAAACCAGCCTGGTTTCATTATCCTCAGGTTTTTCAAGCAATGCGAAAACATAGTGCTGAAATTAAATTGAACTCCTTTTGTGGCTTTTGAAGTAAATTAGATCGCCATTTCATGATCTTCTTTGAAAAACATTCCACTTTGTCTTTATTAATCATGTCCATCTTCTTTAAATGTAATGTCAAGACTAAATAAATATTACTCATTCAAAGTCCGTGAAAAATCCTTCAACACTCACAGGCTATTGCTGTGATTGTTTTAGTTAGAATTACCCTCTGTCACAGTGACCAAACAAAAAAGTTTGCACATTCTGGTGTAACAATTAAAACAAGCAACAGTCTGTGACGTTAAAAAAAAAAAAAAAAAACATTCAATGGAAACAAGTTCAGTTTTCTTTAGAGATTCCCTCAGAACATTAGCAAGGGTCACTCATTAATAACAGCCAGCTAACACCCAAAAAAGCAGAAACTTTAAACACTGTAAAATGGATATAAATATCATAAAACTTAAAATTAAAAACAAACCCTCAGTTGGTTTCATTAAAACTGGATAATAGTTAAAATACAGTAAAAATGTTTTACTAAATAATAATAAAAAACTCATTGGGGAGCTTTCGTGCAGCTTATACAGCGCACGCATTGCCTCAGCTTGCTAATGCAGAAAAGACATTCACATATTTACGCTCCACATGAACTGTCCTAATTTGATTAATAGTAATAATTAGACCTTCCTCTGTGTTTTTATTTCGACGTGAAATTGAAACAATTTAGGTCATCTGGCCCCTTATTCCCAGAACCAAGCTATGGGGACATGCAAATTAGATGCAAATTGCCAGCAGAAAAGTGAAAAGTAGTTTTATGGCCTGGGTAATAAATACTGAATTTAGCCTCTTGGCATTACAAAAACAGTCAGTTGGGGTTCATATGCAAATTATATGCAAATAAACGCGACGTAGAGTCCTTATTTCTTGCAATACAGAGAACAGTTGTTCTGTTGCCTTAGCAGTCAGACAGTGCTCACGTGTGTTAGGTTTGAAGCCAACTCATGATTTCTTGCTCGGATGTTCATGTTTTTTCAGAATCACTCCTTAATGATCATCAACGGAAGAAGAAATAGAGATAACATAGGAAAGATTGAAGACAGCAGTGGGGGTGGGGGGAGTTATTTCACAGCCTTAAACAAGCTCAGTCAATGACCAACACAGAAACCAACGACAATGAGAAAAGACTAAGATTGCAAAAGCAAACTGTTAAATTTAAATGCAAACTAAGCGTAGTTGAAAGAATTAAGTCAGAGCGGAGAAACCAAAAAGAGAGAAAATAACCCTGTAACAAAGAAATTCAGGATAAGAAAAGAACTAGGAAAGACAAGAAGCCGCTATTTTAGAGAGATCAACACAAAGACGAGCAGAAACATCAAAAAAGCCAAAGAAATACTTGTTTACATGATATCATTCTGGGAAATAAAGAAAATGCTCTGCCCTGCTCATAAAACATTGATCTAAATGTGATAACTTGACATGGAGATGTGATAATTAAAGCTAAGCTAAATACACCACTTATGTTTTTTTTTAGCTGAAAGTCTCTTGTAAACACACCCATCACCTTCACAGTCCAGTAACAGCAATATAGACCTTGCGATCCTTCAGTCTCCACCTGTGGTTCCAACATAATCAATAAATGTTTAATTAAAATCCAATGTTGCCCTCAGCTTTTTACCCTGCAGAACTGTCGCATCTAAAATAAATTCTTCAAAAAGATACAGAACATCTTCCTTCTGATTTTACTTACAAATAAAGCGCCACAGGCTGTTGGTGATGTGCATTGAGTGGAACAGTTTAAGAAATGTGAATGTCAGCAGGTGATAAGATGAGGACTGCTCAAGGTATGCAGCCAGTAACAGTCACTGCATAGAAATAGCTTGCAGCCCTTTACATATATTCACCAAGTCAGTCCAAATGTAGTCCTGACGTCTAAGACAACTTGTTTTATGTTTAACACAAAAGCCTAATAATTAAAGTTCTTCTATTTTTCCCTACAGCCAAAGCAAACAGTTCTCTTCTCTTCATACATCATACAGCATTTCTACATGCCGTCTAAAGGACTAAGCCTCACATGCATGCTCTTAATCTGTCCTGACTGTTGTGTGCACTAGAAGGTGACAGAATCTATCAAAATATGATTTGTGAAAGCTTGCAACTGACATCTCGATTGATAATCCGGTGAAACAGATGCAACTTCATAGAACCAAACTGCCTTTTGCATTAGTGCTTGCATGACTGTGAGCACAAACAAGCATGCATAAGCAGGTGGAGCAGGCATAAATTGAAATGCTGGGCAATTTGGCTCCAAATCAATAAATCAGCCAAATAATGGAGCAATTTAGATATAAATAATTGATGTTTTTGTTCAGAATTTATGTTAATGCTGATGTGCTCCTTCTGAGAACAAAGTGCTTCGAAGGAAAATAAAGAGGACAAAATCTGGAGTGCAAAATACAAATGGGCTAAAACATTTGCAAGACCAATCATGAGAAGCACAGAGTTGTGGGAGGGGAGCACACACAGAGGAAGGGCACACACATGCAGATACATACACACACATCTCTCCCTCTAACAGATTCCATTAAAAACAGATGGCATCAGAATTATCTGATGTCCTGTCACTGTCTTTTTATATGCTAATCCAGCTCCTACACACGTCTGAGTCTCTTTAATCAGATATCAGGTCAGAGAAACTAAATCAAGCCGAGACAGCCATGCTGTCAGGGAATTACAATACACCAAGACAGGTAGTCACACAGGGAATGTATCAATACACCTAATGTCATGAGATTCAGGCAAAGTGTGGTGTTGCTTCATTTCCATATGTTATGTCACACATTTGATTTTGGAGCATTATACATTTCCTTTCCATAATATCTAATTATTCCCATTTGTCAACAGTTATTTTGTTAACATTTATTTTCATCATGAAAACAGGATTGTGCAGAAAACAATCCTATTTTCCCAATCAGAGCTAGGAATGTAATGATGGTGTTTGCAAATTCAACATGGTTATTAATATCACAGATTTGTTAAATATTGAAAATAATATGAGCTGAAGTTATTACAATAAATCTGATGCCTTCATTGTGTAACTAACCTGCTGCATGAATGGTGTTGGTGTTTTAATTGTTGTAAAAGTATTAGTAGACTCATTTCTCAATTTTAGCTCTTAGCTTTGCTAAAATGTGACAACATTGATTATTATAATCAAATACTGGAAAAAATATACAACAAGATTATTAGTACCAATAGGGAAGATGAGTTGCCTTTTTCTAGAACTTCAAAATATTTCTAAGATTAAACCAGAGAAATGTGTACTTTGGGTCCCATGCTGGAAATACACAGTCCCAGATAAAAACAGATGCAAGCCAATGCCTCACAATTACGAAATATAACCAGCTTTAGTTGGAGCTTTACTCTTTTTTCCACCCTCTAATGTGTTTAGTCTATGAAAAGAAGAGGCAAATATTTAGCAGCTTCATTATTAATTAAGACAATCAATACAAGGCTGACAAAAGATCAAAGAACAGGCAAAGTTCGGGTTAAGAAGCGAGTCATAATATTTATGCTCAACTACTCATTATATATCAAAAGCAATGACAAGAGCATGGACGCACTCCAAGCAAAACTGTAAAATGAGTAGCATCAAACAGCTGAGGACCACACAACTGCACATGGAGTCCTGCATTGATAGATTTATAGAGTGAAACAGAGGAAACCATAGAAGGATAGATGCACAACAATTGCAAAGCACACAGCAATCATCAGATCTGGAATGGCAGCGTCTGTCTGAAAGATTAGAAGAGCCATCTGTCTGCCATGTGGAAAGCAACTGATTATCATGAAACTTCACACACTTCTCCCTATGTGCATGCATCAATGAGCCGGATTGTTTGATCAGCTTCTGGGAAGGGGGGGGGGGAATGGAGATTGTATCAACAGCAGAGAATAAATAACTAAAATAATACCGAACATAAACATCTCCTTAAGTCGACCCCGAAGCTCATTTAAAAACCTTTTAATTTGTTATTCCCATCTTGTTTACCACTGTCCTGAACTCAATCATTCACCTTCCAACACAGAGTCACACACAGGAGAACAGGAAATTACTCGCGGCCATGTTTGATGCTTAATCAATGTGTTGCCATCGATCTCTTTCAAGGCTAAACATTACTTGTATTTATGCTGCTAACTTCACTCTGTATTGATGTACATTGCCAATGTAACCACAGGATGAGAGGCGAGCAAGGTTGAAGTGAAGTTCACAGCCTTAAAGAAAAGTAAGACACAACAAACTCAACTTGTGAAAGAAGTAGAAAAGCACACCATCCAACTATTACTTGTGTAGACACTGCCTTGTGCAGAGCAAAAACATTATTTTAGTCCAACCCATGAATAACCACTGACCTTCAATCTTTCAAAATATTTATCAGGTCAGGCCTTTATAGCAAAGTTTTATTTTAGCCTATGTATTTACGTGCATGACAGAAAGATGAGGGAGAAACAGAGTTGATTTCCTACGAAGGACAGAGGCATGCTCAACATACCAACACAATCCAAACATCTTCAACAACCGTTGAAACAAAATGTCATCAAGAAGAATGTCAGGAGAAACAAGAATTCAAACATTTTCACGTGAAGGTGAATCATGTATTGATATATCATCTTCACAAACAGCCTGAAGATTACTAAAAGCCAAACCTTGACATGTTTTTACAATGCAACACATAATATACATGAATACATAAGAATTGAGTAACTGATTTGTTTAAAATTCTGACTAGACCTCACAAACTTTATGAATGCAAACCTCGTACAAATACCCCGTTGCACCCGTTGGTCCTCACACAGATGTAGCGAATGCTTTTATTGCAGCAGGTGGGCTAACATGAACATCCACACCCAGAGATGCAGGTCATCCGTGCTGTCTCTTTCAGCAGGTGGTCAGTAAGTAAAGAAACTGATGGCTGAATATTGAACACCTAAAATAAAGGAGAGGTCATATTCCAAAACACGAGCGGAGCCAAGACGGAGAGCAAAAAACCTTGGAGGTGATGAGATTTAAGAAGTCTTTTACAACATGTCCCTGAATGCATAAATATCACTTTTCTTTGTTTTAACTCAACATGACCCACATTCTTTTTTCAATCCAGCCAGCAGCTTTGCATCCCACATTCATTACAAATGTCTTTTAGGCTTTAATTTCCACTTCATGGAGAAAATTACATTAGTTGTCCTTGTTGAGCTGAGATGACAGGGGAATCAAAGAGGTGAAAGAAAAATTAACAGGAAGGCTAAAAAGTGTCTCTCAGCTTCAAAAACGCTGGACAGGATAATTATTCAAAATTGAGGAAAAAAACGGGAACCAATGAGATGCCAAACAACAAAGGATGTAAATTTGTGCAACTGGCTTCTCTGTTAAGAAAAAACAATAAACTCCTGAACTTCAATGACAAAGAAAAAAAAAAGTAATGGAAAACTCCTGATGTTGCTCTATTGAACAGATGAAGACGTGAAATGTCAAAATGATTCTGTTGGTGTAATGACACTCAAAACACGCAGGTCTCATAATAAAATCCTCTGGAAATATAGATTCTCCAAATGTTTCTCAAAAAAACCATTAGAAGGGGAAACTGCTGATTGTGTTCCAATTTATTCCTCCACATTTATTTCTAATGGAATCATATGGCCGTCACACAAAGCAGAAATTGAAACAAAGAAATAGCTGCTTCATATACAATTCTTGAGTCAATAAGATGCAGCTTTTGTGTGAAAACAGGTTAACGTCAACATAAGACAACCAAGAACAATTTATGCCAAGCTTATGATACAAACTTTTTAAACATAAATGATTATTACTTCAGAATGACTGGAGAATTGTTGTTTTGTATGAATAAGCCACTGATCTCCAAACACACAAGTAGACAGACATATTCAGCGCAGCATGGGTGCTGCCAGACTGATAAATAATATCTGCCAGCAGGGGTTAACGCAGGTATTTTTGCTTTGAGCAAAGGTGATAATCTTTCAAAATTTTATTTCAGTGAACTGGCTCAAACTGAGAATAAGAAGCACAATTAATAATAAAAAAGGCAACTAAAAGAAAAACTAATCAACTGAAGTATTTAAGAGATTTGAGCATTTTAAGACTAGCCATTTCCACAATTAATCAAAAAGGCCAAATTACAAAGAGAATACACTGATACAAATCAGCTAGGGCCGTGGGTAGAAAATAGCTTTACAGGTATGAATTGTTGAAGAGCCGAACTGACCCAGAGCAGTGAGGTATTCATAAAAAGCAAAATGCTTAATGCAAGGTGCAAACACAACTGACCTCTTCAAATGTGGAAGAAAAATATGGCTTCCCATAGCTTCTGTCTAAAGGCAATGGTTTATTTAATCAGTCTAATAATTCATTTTTTGGCTTTTTATTTGTTCTAAATATTTTTAGCATATTTTTATGGAATGCTTAAATTACTTTGGAGATGCTGCGTGCAAGCAGCAAAAAGGAGCTTCCTCCACGGGTGGCTAGACACCGTTTTAGCTAGAGGAGACCTCAGGTAAGACCGAGAACTCGCTGGATGGGCTTTATAATCCTGTGTGAAACTGGAATCCCCGCTTGGATCACTGAGAGACAATGGAGGATGGATGGATGGATGCTTAAATCTTACAGTTCATTTAATATGCTTCTCGTCTTATTATGTCATTTGAAGCATTTTAAATTGTGTTTGTATGAATGGTGCCATAGAGACATGTTTTTACCAAACAAATGGAATTGCATCTTCAACTGTTAGTCCCTTTTTATACTCGGGTTGCATGGGTTTCATAAACTATTGTCTTCATACTCTATCCTAGATTTCCCATTTATGACCCTCATTCTCAAACATTTCGTGTGCACTTTTTTTTTTTGGTCCTTCCCTTCCTCCAACTATCACCGCCACCAGTCTCTCAGCTCCTGCCTTGTCCCATTACTCATAACCCTTCTGTAATTTTCCCATTACATCCCTTTAGGAAATGTGTGCTCCTAGAGAAATGTAATACAACATTCCTGTTAAACTAGAGATTCTCTCAGTAGGTAGCTCCCAAAGTAAAATCGGAAATGCGTTTTTCACCAAGGCAGGAAAATAAAGGAGTGTTTCCACCACCGCACATCATTTATCTTTTTGCCTTATTTGAAGACACTAAAGCCCAAGTAAACAAATGACTGGGCTGAGGGAGGACCAGATTACTCATTTGTGGTTGCAATTATTGTCCTGTTAAATATTTTAAGATGTGAAAAAAAAACGGGATAACCAATTTAGTTTAAGAGAATATTACTCTGCTGCAAACTTTTTATTTCAGTCAAGTAAAAATACAGAAAGTACAGAAAAGAAATACAAAACTCCCTGTAGCTTCTAGGTTTTTTTTTAAGTCCTTACTGAAGAAGAATGCTTGCTCAAAAGCAACCATTGGGTATCTCTTTCAGTAAAATGTCCACAGAAAAATATAGTAAAGAGTAGTTCATCTGGATTATCACTTTTCTCATTTCGGATTTGATAAATCAGTCGGCTCACACCATTAGTGAGGCTTGCTTTAAAACTCATTCTCTGAAAGGAATCAATACATGAGGCTGAGAAGTGCTTCGTGGGAATTCTAAAGCAGGATGGATGGAGTCCTTAATCCCTGCCTTTTAAATGATTCTTGGGTGATGCCTAAACATGAGTCACCTTGTAAGGTTCATCAGGTGCACACAAATACATGCACGGGTCTTGGAATCAATCTAATCTCTTATCTAAATGGCTGATCCTTACCTTCTCGGCTTACTCGAGATAAATTCATGGATTCGAGAGACACTGAAATGTTATGGACAACTGTATAAATATAAAAGATGGGAGCGATTTTGAAAAAAATGAAGAAACAAACCAACACATGAACTGAAACCAGTACTAACATTTAAATTGTAGTAGAGTGCTCAGAAATAATCATATCCTTTAACTTTTTCCAAATTTTGTCACATTTTAACCACAGTCTTCTGTTGTAATACAATTTTATCTAATAGACAAAGTAGCACTTAAGTAGCAAGAAAGTACTACATTGATATCAGATTTTGTTTGTTTTTTTTTTTACAAAAAAATCAGAGAATTGTGGCGTGCATTTGTATTATGTCTCATAGTAACTCTGTAAAATAAAGTAGGACAGAACTACTAGTTTTGCACCTGACCTGTATGGCAGAGTGACAAGACACAAGGTGCAACCGATGCAAGGGTGCAGGAAACGTGAAAAATGTGCAAGTCAGGCCAATTTACATGCAAAACTCAATGTGTGGAAAACACAATCTCCACGGTGAAACACAGAAAGTGAATAGGAAGATGTATGAAGCTGAGGACGGGACGATCGTGGAAGAAAATCTTTTAGAGGTTGCAAAACATCTGAGACTGGATAAAGTTTCACCTTTCAGCAGAATTCAAATGGTCAAACCAAAGTCCGCACCTGAACCTAATTGAGAATCTGTTGCAAGCCTTGAAAAGTGATGCTCACAGATGCTCTTCATTCCATCAGCTTGAGATAATTTGCAAAGAAAGGGCAATAACTGTAAAGCTCGTAGAAACAACTCCAAAAGAACAGCAGCTGTAATGACAATATAAGATGGTTATGCCAAGTACTGATTTTAGGAGGCTGAATAAAAATGCAGACTATCAAAAAATAAAAATTATCATTTACTTTCACCTGATAATAGGGAAGCATCACCTGTTTGTCTATTGCATTATATCCAGGGAAAACACCATGAGGGTTCTGGTACTGTTTGAAGGGACAAAATTGTAATTATTGTCTGATTTACTTAGTTTGCAAAGTATTCATCTTTTTTTCCTATTCTAGCTTTTTTGAGTTGAACATTATTGGTCAGAGTCCTTCACTTCTAGCCTGCTTTTGTATTATTTTCTTAACACGACTGCAAAACCCTACAGTACATGACAGATTTGTTTCCTCTTCTCTCCCTACATAGATTTCTCAATTTTTTCACAACCTCCCTCGCCACTTTAGGCAAGACTGCCTTGATGCAGACTCTTAAACCACAGAGGAAAGACAAGGGAGCACATAGTGTCTTAAAGACACCAGGCGATCTGTGTAATTTTGCAGAATGAGGGCTGTCGAAAAACGGAACCGTCTCTCACACGCCTCCCTTCTACAACTCCAATTCCCACTACACCGTCAACTCTGTGTGAGAGGAGCGAAAGTGTGTGTGATCCGGCAGAGTGAGCCGATGTGTGCGGGTATGTATGAGAGGTGGAGTCAAACACAACATAGTATGTTTTCATTGGCTATATTGTTGCGGCGTGTAACGCCGCGTCGTGCACATTGAACCAATCAGATAATTTAGAAACAGTCGTTTTATGAATGAGATGGCATGCATGCGAGATACACACAATCGGAGTGAAAATACTCTACAGTGATGTCACGCAAATGCTCGGAGAAGCAGCGCTGTAAGCCAATGCAGTACAAAGTCCGAACAGAGTAAGCTGAAGGGGTTTCAGCTCCATATCTAGAAAACAAGTTTTCCCTCTTTTTTTTGCAAATAAATTTAAGATGGAACTGTACAACAAATCAGGCACAAAAAAAATGAAATTTTACTTTTTCACCTAAAAATGCACACAAAACTGGAATGATTCAGCTCCTTGCATGACCTAAGAGTCAGCAGCATGCGTAATACTTGCGGATCAGTTTTCAGATCGTTTTTTATCTAAACAGCTCACACCCTCTCACTAAAACCCATATCCTCTAACCGCCTGCATCCAAACCAGGAACTGCAAATGCCTCATTTGGCTGACATTGTGTAGCAGGGAGTAATTTTGCCTAACCGGTATGTAAAATCCAAACTGAAGAGCTGTGTGTGCGGCTGATTGTGCAGAGAGGAGGCTGAGGGGGAAGAGGGGCCAGCCAAAAACAATCAAAATATCTTAGTGTGACTTTCCATAAAGGGTGCATGTGTGAGTGAGTGTGTTTATGTGTAGATGCTTTTCTATGAAGTCACTATTTGGCAAATTGATCTGCTACTCAAATGAGGTTTGTTTGTGCTGATGCATTATAATGGGTAAACAGTGCCCTCCTTGGTCCAGCACAGGAACAACATTGGATCAGACCCACTCCCTGCCCCCAAGTGCTGAGAGACAATGAAGGTAGAGAGCAATGTTACAGGTGGGTTTCTTTGACAGAAAAGCTCAGCCAGGGTGTAGTTAAAGTACAAATACACATAGTGTTGTAGTGTGCTTAATTCAAAATCTAAATATATTAGATGAAAGAATTAAGGAAACATAACACTGAACTTTATTTTTTTTTAAAAGGTACTTGGAAATATTGACTACATGAGCCAACAATGTCCTGTCAATGAATGATTTAAGGCCAAAATGTTTTAAAAAGACTTTCTGTAAATGAAAGTCACACTGTGTTCAACCTTAAGCCACTTCACTTCTAAAACAGTGTCTTATAGTATAATTAATAATAATAATAATAATAATGATGATATGACTAAAGGTGGCCTATTTTACATATTACATAAGATCATGTTAAAAAAGTTCAAAATCTAAAAAATATGAATTGGTAGCGTTTTTCAGAAGTATGACCTCATCCTGATACTGCAGTAATGTTTTCTTTGAGAAAAATCTCCTCTGTGAGCATAGCATGCCCCCTACAGGCTGACATGAGAACTACTACTATGCTTCACACCAGGTGATGTCATAGTTTGAGAAAGAAAGATTTAGAGTAGGGTATGAAAGGGAGACAAGGGAGGGCAAGGATGTGAAAGAGAGAAAACAGGCGCAAAGAATGAGAGAGGGGAAGAGATGATGTCATGTGTTCATTGCAGTGAAAGGTCTTTGTCCTCAATCTCCTTATTAAATTCTACATAATGTTTGATTGGACCAGACAATACAGGCAAACTCTTGATTTTCAGCTATACATTTTTTTTTCCTTTTCTGTAGTTGCAGGCAGTGATTATTCTTTGTTTAATGTTTAGTCTGGTCAATAGCTACACACTTCACTATAGATGTGAGCCTTTTATGTAACCACACAGTTTGCACTACATATTCTTGTAAATAGTCACCCTCGGCATAAGTGCAACCTTCACTGATGTTGTATTGGAAAATTAATTCCTGTAATAATAAAAGACAAAAACTGAGTGCAAATTTTCATTACGCTAAGGATGGAGGGAAAGTGTTGCAGGAAACTGATAAAGATTTTGTAAAAGCAATGGAATAAAAACAGGACAAAACTCCTTTGATTTGGATAGAACAAAATTATTTTTTGTGCACTACTAGTAGTGTAATCTAAAAGACAAACAACTCAATATTAGCAACGCTTTTTTTTTAACATATGTGTGTAGAAACAAGTAGTTATAAAACTTATTTTCCCAGAATCAGGACTAAGGACAAAATGTTCTCTTCATCACAGTCGTGTAAGTTGATGAGTAACCAGGAGGCCTAAGCTGCAAAGTAAATTGAGTGACTTTCCAGGTAGCTTCAGGTTCTACTCTCTGTTTATGTGTGACAAAGATGATTTACTCTCCCCTTGGGCGTTATTCTAAGACAATTTATGCTGAAAACCTTGAAAGTCTGACAACTGAAGAAGGTTAAGTAAGAGATCAAGAAAAACAAAAAGCACTCCTAGCAGGAAGATAAAAAACAATGTCCTAAAACACAGATTTCTACCAAAGCTGCATTTGTTGCATTTACAAAAGACAATGTAGCAAGGATACTTTGCAATTAAAATTCAAGCAAAAATTTTTTGCTCACGTATTCAATCTTCCAAAGCCTTAGATTGTCATATAATTTAAAGCTTGTTTTTTCTGAGGTGTCATGCAACGCATAAAGAATGATATTACAACCAGATACACCTAATTGGATGAAATCACAGGTATGAGATGCAATCTTTTTGGAGGGTTGAGGGAAGACAAGTCAAAAGAAGTCTACAGTCTTCAAAAAATATTTCCCTTCCTTCATTTCACCACAGAAGCTCTGCAGCTAGAAAACCTAATAATGGATTGCCTGACTATCGTGTTGCCTTCTACAGTCTCTGTCACACACAAACAAACAGACATGCCAAACAATGTGGCATGTAGTAAAATATTTTCCCTAAAAACATGATCTTGCAAAGGAAAGTAATCAAGCAAAATGTAAGCAAAGTGAAAGAAAAACAGTGAGCAACTTCTTCATATGGTTAGTAAGTTTATCTGACGAAAGTATAAATAGTTGTTGAACTTTTTTTAAACTACAAACTTCAATATGTTTCATCAGGACTTTATGTGAAATACCAACAAAATGTACTAAGTAGAGGGCCTGCAATACGATTTGCATTTGATCCGATTAAAATTCTTTTTGAAATGTGCCATTAAATTTCTTACCCTGAACATGTCTTGTTTTTTTAATTTTTCTGAGGACACTGGACACCATGCCAAGTCATAATTCAGCACTTGCTTTTTATCTTTATCACAGACACACACTGTTATTTTTTCTGTCAAATACCTATGTTATGAATTAAGTACAACTAAAAAAAAAAAAAGTACAGGAACCTTCCCATGGGTGCAAATTGAAAATAATCCAGTGATTAGATCTAATAGAAATGCTGAACACTTTTAGGACCCACTATAATTGTATGATTACTGCAGAGTCCTTTTTTCAAATCAGATTAGCCAAAAACTAACTCAATTCAGAGATAAGAAAATCTAATTTTGTAACTCCAAACTAAGCTTATCTGAAATAACACTATAATACACCTGGATTTTTTTTTTTTTTTTTATCGCTGAACTTCCAAGAAAGTCAGCGAACCCATCATGAACTAAAATAAGGTTACAAAACACACTTTATGCACCTAGAAACGGAGAACTATAAACATAAGCAAGAGTGTCTACTTTCACATTCCACTTTTGAACACAGCGTTCTATAGAGTGACTAATGGCACACAAAATATCAAGCCCCAGCAGATGCTTGAACAAAAGACCTGCTACCAAATACAAGGACAGGTGAGACAGCAAAGTGAAGAGGAACTCTGTAAGAGCGATGCATTATAATCACAGAAAAACTCATGGGACAAAAAAAAAACTGCAAAACAAAGAAAGGTGGAAAAGATAAAGAGATCAGGGGTTTAAATTACCAGACGAGTCAAAAACTGTTGGCTCATGCTAAGGAGGGCGTTGTGAATAGGGACTGTGTGTATGTGAATGAATGGGTACATTTGCATTTTTTGAAATATGTGATTAATGTCCCTTCGTGGCTATGGAGACCCCATGCAGAGAAAAACGCCTCAGGGATACACTCCTTTTCCTCTTTTGTCTCAGTCTCTAAAAACCACACATGAATGCTTCTGTTCATAAGGAGTGACAACACAAGCCATCACTACATGAATTATACTACCAATAATTGATAACCTGGTAAATAAATGAAACATTATAATCAAGAACAACATGTATGCTCTCCACACAAAACGCATGTAAATCTTACAATGAAAGGAAGCATTAATATAGTTGAGTTGTTTCAAGCATGTAACTTGCCAACTGTAAAGTCTTGTGTGTTTTTAGAGAAATTGTTGTGTTACCCTAAAGCATTTGGACTACAATTAGGATAATTTCAAAAGGCATCAGAATACGTATTGATAATCAATATATATTTTATTTAAAACAAAATAAATGTTTTAAAGATTAGTAAACCCTAAAAATCATTAAAAACCTTTAAATAGACCAATAATTTGCATTAAAAAATACAGCGAGCTACACAAGTTTCAGCTTCTATTCAGAACAAAACATCCAAATTGCAATAAAACACAGGGTGCTGATAGACAGCATAACACTGCCCTCTTGTGTTTATCAGTGCTACTGACAGAAATTTTCTGGAAGAAATTTGAGCCATGCACAACAAAAGAGAAAAAAATTAAATATCTTTTCAATTTAAGCAGTTTATGCACAACTCTATCCTTCTAGTTAATCTATCAGTGATGTTTTGTGTGTCATGTTGCTTTCTGACATCATGTCAACTCGGTTCACCAGATTCCTACCCGTCATCTTGTATCCGCTGGCAGCGAGCTGTCCAGCCATGTACTCCCCATCTGAGTTGTTATGACTGCATCCCCACGTTTTCATCCAGATCTTTTGGGTGCCAGGGATCAAACTAAAAACAGATGATTAAATATGTATTTTACAGTGTGTCAAAATGATAAATCTGTATAGCAGCCCTGCATCATTGACTCCCTAGTCACGTACAGATACTTTATAAATAATCTGAACATCAAGAAAAGGTTCAGTACTTTTTGTCACTCATTTCAGAAAGTAACACTCATTCTACAGATCTGTTCTACATTGAGTGAAATAATTCAATGCTTTATTTCTTGTAATTTTGATTCATTTAATTCCTCAAACACAAAAAAAGTTAGGTTTTTTTCACATTTTATTTCAGTGGAATAAAAAAAAAAAGATCAACCAAAGAATCCTGCTTTGAGCATCAAAGATGAGATGTTAGATAAGTGTGGTGCAAAGAAACATTTTTAATTTGAAACAGGGTCCGTCATACCATTAATTTAATAAAGTAAACTATCAAACAGGTGGAAACTCTTATTCTCCAACCTGTTGGTCTCAGGTTGTCATTCACAATGACAGGGGTGTCAAACTCCAGTCCTCAAGGGCCGCAGTCCTGCAGTGTTTAGATGTGCCACAGGTAAAAAACAGTGGAATGAAATGGCTTAATTACCTCCTCCCTGTGTAGATCGGTTCTCCTGAGCCTTGCTAATGACCTAATTATTCTTTTCAGGTGTGGTGCAGCAGAGGCACATCTAAAAGTTGCAGGACAGCGGTCCTTGAGGACTGGAGTTTGACACCCCTGTCACGAGAGGACCCAAATTTGGGTCCTCTAGTGACAGACAGGTTAAAGAAGAAAACTAGGCTCTGACAATGCCGGTAAACTCTTAAATATCCTGGCAAAAGCTGCCAGGACATTGAAAAGAGCGTGCAGGGTTCTTGAAAAGGTTAATGTGACAGAGAAGCAGTACTACTTTGTCAGTGGTCATGATGATATGACTGCACCCATTTGTCTTGTAAAGTGTGCTGACAAAGGCATTTGTCGATGCTATATAAATAAACTGAATTGGTCAACACTTGCTTCTAACAGCCAAGAATGGGTTAACCTTTTACACTGGACTTCCAAAAGCACTTTCTTTCATTGCTGCGGCTGAAAGTTATCCTATTTACCAATAGATTTGGTTTAGAAAAAAAAATGTATTACCTGTCTACTCGAAGCTCTTCGTTGCTCAAAAGCTCCTTCTTTCTTGTCCTTGGCAGAATACTCTTTCTTGCAGACTGTCTGTCATGAGGAGTGGGGTCATTAAAAGACACCATATCCTCAATGTCTTCAATCAGAGAGTCGCAGGCGGATGGCATGGTGATCTGTAAAGCACAGCACAGTTTTAAAGACTCGTGGATACTTAAAATGCGAATTTAAGAATCCACGTTTTTATTGAACTTGACCCTAACCTTCAAACTTGAAAATTTCTCTCAAATGCTAAGAGGTCACAACAAGTTGTCTTTGGATTCTGTTAAAAGCATTATGAGGCACTCTGACTTGGTATTTCTTAAAAATTCTGCAGTAATATTAAGAAGTTTACACTTATGAGTGGAGAGAAAATAAATCCTGGAAATGAGAAAAATGCATATGCAGGTTTGGCATTATGGGATACTTTGACATAGTATTTCTCCTATCCTAATAAAGTAAAATTAATAAATATTGTATTCATAGTACAGTTGACACTAACAGAATTCAAAGAGAGTGTGTTGTCACCACTTTGGAGTTGGGATAAATATTTTTGTGAAAATGTCACAAAAGCATCTTCTGTATTGCCATCATGAGGTACATTGACTATCTCCAAATATCTAGTGTAAAATTATTAAATATGTATCCTGGATATAGTAAAAGTGGCCTCTTAATCTATAGAGTTGGTTGTCTCCCAATAATATGGGAAAGAAATAATTTACTGAAAACAAAAAAAAAGCATGCTCTCTATTGCCACTGCGAAGTACTATGAAACTATCTAAAATAATTTAGAAGACAATTATTAAATATGTATTCTTAACTATTACTTTATATATTAAAATAGTAGGCATGCGTCATTAATATATTTTTTTTATAGTTCTGTAGCTCATTTTCTGCTCTTTTTTGCAAGGGGAATCTTATCGCTTTATTACCGTAATGCACCATGTATGTGCGACAATAATGACCACCACGAAACTACTTGAATAAATTTACATCTTGTAGGTTTTGACCCTTGAATTTAATATGATGACTTTTTTTAAGGTAAAAAGAGATTTTTCTCAAATCTAGTATGACTGATTCAATAAACACCATCTGTGTTGACCGTCAATTAACGCGTTTGAAGAGGGGATTGCCACCCTCCTAGTAGTGCTTCATGTAACACAAACGTGCATGTGTATGCAATTTGTACCCTAAGGCTTTTAAAAAGATTTGAATTTAAAAATAGTATTTAAAGCATTCGTGAGGAACATGAACCTCAAGACGTTATGAATTTAATGTAAATGTAGAGCTAATCCCATATAAATCACAGATTCTAATGAAACATTAAATGTAGAGTTACATTCACATGAAGGCGTTAAACATTCTGTATATATACAGAAAGCTAAGTTATATTACCTTTCCAAGCTGCAGTTTAACTTCCGCGCTTGGTTTTGGTAATGTTAGCACACACATACACTAATTAGCAGAGCAACCTGCGCGTGGACACACGCAAATTACAAACAGCTGTGTTAAAAATGACGAAGCAGCGTAACCGTTGATACTTTCTGCTGGTAAACATCAGCTAGCCGTTAGCTCTGCTAGCATCACCACGCTAACAACTACCCACGTGCCTCATTTTTTGTACAAACCCACAGCTAACATCACTATGAAGGTACCTCACCTGGATTGCAATATCGTTTTTAGGTCAGGTTAGCTAAAGTCCTTATGGAAAAACGTTGCTTATCGTGAAAAAGTTAGGATTATTTACACAACAAAAACAGATATTACAGCTACAGAACAGCCATACTTGTAGGCGGATAGCAAGCAACGAGGGACAAACGTGACGAGAGCTAATTTTATATACGTAAAGGGAAATTACTACCGATACTTTTAAGCCATTCTGGCTGGAACGACAGCAAAATATGATTTAAGTCTAAATCAGTGTAGAAACAAAAAAAAGCCCCCTTTGACAAAGGGGTCGGAAAGCGGTGTTATACAATTCATGTGTAATTATTCAATTTTATTTTACGTACAGTCTGCCTACACGATACTAATTGCAAATATGATCATAAGCATAACTAAAAAGTATACACGATTCAACATTTCATGTGTTATGGAAAACATAATGGGCATACTGGAAGATGTGATGCTTACAAGAAAGTGTATACGGGATGCTAAGCATGTGCACTTTCTTGCAATGGAAATATTTTACAGTTTTTCCTTTATTTTTTGGTGGACCAGATGGAGGCACTGTAGCTATAGTGTCATTAGCACATTAGCCATTATCACACACAACAGAAGTTCATAAAACGGTCAGAATAAGTACCTCTGGATTAAAAACTAAGTACTCAAAGTACCACCATATTGTGAAGGTATTTAAAAAGCAGAAGTACAACACAGCATACTTTGACAGTTCATTGTCATAAAAAATGCAATTATTCCCACTGTTTGGAAATTGGTCAGAAATGCAGAGCTATGTTCCACTTGACTTTAAATAAAAACAATGTTTTTTTTTGTTTTTACTTTCAAGACTGAAAACCAACGTGAAATTCCCCATAAAGTCAATATTCAATTGAGGAAAAATCCGAGATTTCCTACAAACCCAAATCTGCTGCTGGTACAGTGCTTCAATTTACAAAATGCAGAAATATACCATAGTTTATGTCACCAATAGCAGTTATCCTGCTCCCTGAACACATGCATTGGCAAAGTCTGCTGGCTTTCGAACTTGACATTGAGCAACATTAGGGAGTGTTGCCGTCCCCAGGTAAATTACATTTAATAAGGAAGATTCTCAGAATTGTCTACACTGCAAGTTTTTGAGCACGTTCTGATGATGCATGCTGGCATAGCCAAGCATATCCTGGCATGCTTGCTTGTCTTATCCCTAGAAAGTAGTTTTACAACCACTGGCATAGATCCAATTTTTTGGTATAATTATATCGAGTATATTTGTCACAGATTCACTCTAATAGAATGCATTTTTCTGACATTTGGACAAAATTTACATCGACTCACTTGTGAGACAACATACCTGTGTACGCATATTTGAAAATCTTTAAATGGATCAACGTAATCCCTGTGTCTCCTCCTTTTGTGACTATTGGTGCAACATGCAACTTATTCTTGAAATATGTTTCTTCACAAATATCCACACATTAATAAGAAAACATAATTTGCTTATATTGCTTTATTTTTTTCTCCATTGCAAATGTCCAGAATACAAAAAAAACATCAAATTACCCTCACTCCCAACCCACCCACCCACAAACATTTCAGAATTCCTCACTTTTGAGGAACAATTCAGAAATAATTCAGAACTCAATGACACACATCAAAAACATCCAATTAGTTTACTTAACATTCAACAGCACTGCCACCCATGCATTCAAACTGAAAAATACCTGCAAATTATTCTTTTCTTTCTGGTTAGTGAAACCAAGCAATGATATCATTGTTACAGTTGGGGTTTTTTTCCTATCAATTTCTTTTCCACATAATCTTTGAACAATATTTATGGTAAATATGTATTTGGTAACAGCTTAATAGTCATAGAACAGCCAGAGATGGTTTCGGTCTGGACTTTAGTTCTTATAATAATCCAAATTAGGTTTTGCAAGATCTAAATCACGCATCAAAATCGTACAAAGGAAAAATGACGAGCTGCGATTTTAAGTCACCCATTATAGTACAAAACACTATCCTTCAGTGGTGCTTTTAAAATCGTTAACATTTCTTAGCAAATCTATTCAAAAGTACAGCATCTTCCAAACAACATGTTTTAAACAACACAAAAATTGTTGGTTGAAATGGATGCAGAATTAGATTATCTACATGAACTGCGGTAGAGGTTTAAGAATTAAACTGAAACATAAAAGTGAATACATAAAACAATACATTTATACAAATATGCTACCTGGGAAATTAGATAAACTATGTTGTCAATTCAGCTGATTTATTTGATGTTCCAGCCAATTATGAAGCTGGATTTTCTTGACATGTTGTAAGATTTCATGTTAATCTTAGAATCAATCAATTTTGGCACTCTGCAATAAAGTGAAAAATGCATTTTTAGTCATTTCCCTGGTATTTGGAAATTTGAGACCTGATCACAGAGTTCCTGTCTTCTATTTTAAAATTCCATCATTTTCAAGACTTAAATTTCTAGATGTTTGTATTTTTTATTAATATATTCTTGGGGATTTGAGTACAAGAAATATATGACTGTTGGTTTTTATGTGCAGCTTTAACAAATCAAAATACAACATTACTTAAGTTGGCTTTCAATTCAACAATGCCGTAGATGGCATTTCACTCCTTTTCAGATTTGGAAACATCAGGTTTCCATTTTTTTTTTTTAACCCCTTCCAACACTTAGGAACCCTGTGATCGTACTTGTTCATCAGCGCAGATAAATATTATGCTAAGAGTAAATTATATTGAAATACTACACTTGGGTCTGTAAAAACTGCTTTTGGGGGTGTATAAGATTTTCTACTTTCACATCAAACAAAAAACGAATATAGGCTGAATAACTTATAGAAATGATCTACCAGTAAAGTCCAATAAATCTCATATTTTGCCAATCAAATGTGCACCCTGTGAATGAAATTTAAAACATGACGTTATTAAACTGGTATAAGAGCATTGGTATTTTGAGTCTAACATTTCAGGTTGTAAAATTCAACCCACTGCTAAATTATATAACTTCTATCACAAAAGGGGAATTCAAATATTTTCACACATTATGGCGTTGACCTCTATGCTCTACTACGACAGTCTAACATTGAGTGAGAGGTAGCCTACAGTACCTTGTGCATTGACAAAAATATAGAAAACTGTACATGAATTTACACACAGCTGGCTTAATCTGACAACTCTTTCACACTGTACACACAATTATACATTAGTCAAGTTGGGGCGATGGGGGTGGGGAGAGTCAACACTAGCAGCAGGAGGATCATCAGTGATCAATAAAAGCCAGGGGTTGGGGGGGGTCAACATGTAAGCAGCTTCTATATTAAACAAGGTTTTATTCCAAACCATGGTTTAAGAATTTAGCAGAATTTGTCATAAATATTAAACGCTTGTTTGTCTAGGGAAACCCATCACATACTGCAGTTTCATTCAGTTTTGTTTTTTTTTTCTGTTCCATGGCGGATTATTAAGTCATTTGGTGAAGTATTAAAATATTTAAAAGTACAAAATTCTTGAGCTTCCAAAAAAAAAGTAAAAGAAGAAAAAAAAAAAAAAACAGTACATTGCGCTGGACTTGATTCAAACTCAATGTTTTTCAACACAGTATAATTGTAGGTGACAGGGCAGCAGCAGGGCTGAAGCAGTTTGAATCAGCAATTTAGAAAGTATCAAAAAAGTATGAACTGCAGATGACTTTTAAGTTTATACCCTTGGGTACATTAGGTGCTTCTTTAGCTAAACCCCTAATTTCAGGAGGGTTATGGCCTTTTTTGTGTGTTTCTTTTGGGGGTTCTGCAACTTCAAAAAGACAAGACTTTCGTCTTGCATACATCATTGCACAGTTATAATTTCACTTTATCATGACACGACCAACTCCAGTTAATCTGTGTTCATTCAGGAGCACCTATTACTCACTTGTGCACCAACACAGTCGGACATGCAGCTCGAAATTGGAGAATGGTGCTCAAACATACACAGGCGAGTCTTAAACCTCCTCCTGACCCTTGCCTTTTATAATTTTTAACATCTAAAACGTTCTACATTTGCACACCACGGTGCCACATTTATGAAGAAACAATATAAGCCTTCAATCACATCATTGGTGTAATAGAATGAAATCTATTGTTAAAAACTCTTTAGACTTTCCCCCCTCACAGCACTTGGCATTATCACACAGGGGAGAGGGGAGAGGGTTCATCAAATATAAAAATAAACCTAAAACTATTCACAGAAACAAAAACCGAATGGTTCCCCTTTCCCGCATATGGACTTGTGTGATCACACGGCCAAGAAAAACTCAACCGAGTCAATCAGGACACGGGTAATAATGCCAAGATTTGTGGAGTGTTTTCCTTCAAATTGTTTCTCTGTACGACGACAAACACTGCATCATACGGCGAGCCGATTCCCTTTACCTACATGTTTCTATCACCTGTGTAAAAACATCTGCGAGGGAAAAAAATAAAAAATGAATAAGAAATACACCATCAAAGCCCTCTGTGTTTCATCTCCATCTTCTTTTAGCTGATGCTAGCTACACAGGAGATCATCCAGACCAAGTGAGGGCATTTTATCAAAGTCACAGGCATCAAACAAGTCACTGATCCCCTGGTCGTCTTCCAAACCTAACAGGTAGTCATCTTCCAAGATGGGAGGCACAAGGTTTAAGAAGGGACCCTGGGATGAGGGGACCTGGTCTTCTGTCTGCTGGAGGAGACTGGTGTACGGGGATGAGATGGGGGAAAGCGTCGTCACGGAGACGGCGGAAGAAGATGCGGGTGGAGACAGGAAAGTGCTGGGGGAGGTGGTTGTGCAGTTGGAATCTGAAAAATGGTGTCGACGTTAGGAAAACGTGACATTGCAATACATATTTTTTAATATGTTACAATAACTTCCCGATTAACGCACATTTTCATCACCACTCTTTCAAACTGAAGACCGTGAGGTTTCTGATTTTTGTTGCGAAAGTCTATAAGCGAAAACATATAAGGACAGAAAGAGAAGTTCTAGAGCACAACTCTACAGTTTGTCGCAACACACTTACAATGTTTAAATCTTTCATTTAAGTGAGTCATCAAAACCCAAAGCTATGCAATATATTATTTTTTAAAAAGTTTCAGAGTCAGTAAAGCCATGTTTACGCATAGAAAACCCGACTTTGCCTTGTACAGCCTACTCTTTTGTTTGTTGATTATTTTGAGCTTCCTTTTTCAGACGCTTCTTTTATTTCCTAAAATGGTTTGTCAATATTCATAGCAGTTACAGTTTCTGTTTAAAACATGTATAAAGCCAAAGACAAATTTAATTTCCGAGGCTACTTAACATCCAATGAAGAAGCTAACGCGCAAAAACTTTTAGCTGAGGTTTTCTCAAGATTAAAATATTGGACACCGATTTGATACCTACCATGCAATTGACACCATTCATGTTTCAGTGTTCTATTGTCTACCTTAAATGCAGCCGTTTTATATAAGTTTATTCTTTGTTAATAAATATAACAAAAAGCTACTTTGTAAGAGCTGCAACACAATGTATTTCCCTCTTATATGGCCTGTACAAATATAAAACTGGAACTAATATGAATACAAATAAGCAACGACTGAGATAGCATTTTGCTCTAAAAAGCTTCTGTGTGAGCAACTGCTGTTAACATCTGTCACCAACCTTGAACAACTTTCAGGAAAGGAGAGTTGCCATTAATGTCAGTGTTGCCATTTTTTACAGGACTTCTCATGTCGTTCTCCTCATCTGGACACAAAAGCACTTCGATGGGACCCTTTGTGCTGCTGAGGTGGATGGACAGACTCTGGAGAGAGGAAACAAGAGTTCAAACATTACAAGCCTCATAACTGCATCTACAACACATTTGTCAAACATCAAAGGCAACAACTTCTAAATCCAACATATGCAGACCATTTTTAGCTGAAGATCTTCAAAACAAACCCCAACAACATTGTGATATTGCTATAGAATCCAGTTGAAAGTTGCATAAAATATCTACAAGATTTACAGACTAAGGAAAAAAAAAATTCTCTATTCAGTCTATGTAATTGCAAATCACAATGTCCACAACGTACAGCAGCACATTAGAGTAGAATACAGTGTTAAGAAGCATTATCAAAAGCTAAGCCTCATCATTCGGCAAATGCATCTCATTCGTCAGATGAAGAAAGAGCGAGAACAAAGAAATCCAGCCTGTCGGCACTTGCACAAACCTCATCAGGGTCTGGCACTTCCAGCTTGGTATCTGTTGGCGCTTTGACGACAATTACAGTCTGGTCTCTCAGGCTCCCCAGCTGCTTGATGTCTTGGTATGTTATATAAGCATATGTGCAAACAGCGGGGTTAAGGAAAGAAAAAAAAAAACACTGTAACAATATGAGGCTGAAAAAAGATACACATTGTAAAACAACAAATTACTGTTCCAAAAAATTTCACACGTCATTTAGGATTAATTTTTTTTTGTTTGTTTAATGCCAGAATGAAGAATCTTTTTTTTTTTTATATTTATTTATTAATTCCTTTCTTCAAATTTAAAAGCTTCAGACAATTTGGGAAAACAAAAATTATGCTGCTTAATTCACAACAACTAATTGGGAGGCACAGACAGACAAAAAGCGTGTCTGTGTGACATCAAGAAAAAAAAAAATAAAGAGATCAGATAAGAACTCAGGAAAAATAAAAATTAACCACAAATTTTGTTCATCCTTGAATAAAATTTATAAATGTCTGAATGTGCCACAGTCATCTCTTTAAACAATGCCCAATTAAAAATATAGGAAAAATAGATTCCAGCGTGAACAGACACAGACCTTAGTTATAAAACGTTGTGTTTTGTAGTCTGATGAAACAAAGCATTTCACTAATGACTTTTGATACAAAGAGGGATATTTTTGTGAGTCTGAGAGCACAGCCCCAAAATGTGAAGCATGGAGGAAACAGCATAACTTTAGTATAATATTGGTTAATGTATAAAAAAGCAACAAACGTTTAGACTGTCAGTGAGTAAAAAAGTGTTTTTTATGCAGTGCATGTAAATAGTTTTAAAGTATGCAATCTTTTTTTTTTCCCCAAAAGGATTTTTTTTTCCTTGAAAAAAAAAAAACATATTTTTGTGTTCTGTAAAAAAATTATACCATTTAAGCTTTTTGAGCAAGAATTAAGATAAATATAATTAAACTTCTGACAAAGAAATCAGACATTTACTGACAACACATACCTGACGGACCATGGTAGCATAAAACACACTTTAGTGTTTTTCAAATCCGCGCACACACATTTAAAAAAAAAAAAAAAAAAAAAAGGATATTTCTGGTTGCCTGGTAATTCGCTCATTTGTTTTATATCAAGGCTGCATCTCTGGATGAGTTTTTCGAGCCTTTGCTCCTCTTCGCCCAGCGCAGAAACCTCAGCAGTGAGGCTTTGCCTTTGGCTCAGAGCCCCCTCTACCTCCAACAGGCTGCAGCCCCTGAGAAAACGAGAGAGAGAGTTTAAATGAAGGTAGACGCATTGAGTGGCCAAAGTGATCATCCTCCTTCCACCGTTTGTCAAGTTACAACAAGCTTCCAATTAATTTCATATCATAACCACCAAGTGGTGCATAAATATGAAGAGTAAAGAAAAGGGTGCATTAAACAATTTCTATAAACGAAAATCTTAAAAGTATAGGACGCATGCATTCCGCCCCTGTAACAATATACTCTGCAGATTTCAGGCACAGCTGTGATCCTTTTAGGTCATGGCAGCTTTGTACATCAAGCAGTGGTCTACACTTTCAGACCTGCAACTTTAAAATGCATGCCTGCTCCACCACTTTTTAATCAAATAGCTTAAGTACCTCCTAAGCAAGTTATCAGGAAATTTCTGGAGAGACCTACTAAAGGTCTGTGCATTCACATTTAGCTCTGGGTGCATTTTTAAGCTCTACGCTCTGCTGGAAGACGACCTTCTCACCAACTCTCCGGACTTTCTCAGCCTCTAACAAGTTAGTGTTCAGTTTTAGTCGTCTTTTCATTAGTTCTTAGCAGCTTCCTTGTTGCTTGTGGAGAAAAGCCTTTACCGTGAGGATGACATGTTCGGAGCGATGCAGTGCTTAATTTTCCATTACACCCAACGGGTTTTATGTAGACTAAAATATTCAATTTTGTGTAGTGTGTTCTTACCAGAGTATGTCTTCAATACAGTTTGTGGAAAACATTTTATTCTTGCATATTTTAAATTTGTGAAGTGCATGAGTTACAATTTTCCTGTCATTAAATTCCACCGCCTGCATAAGAGACCTCTGCAGATCCCCCTCTTCACTGCATTCATGATTCACGCTCTCTTCCATTTTCACATGATTCAACCATGCTCTGCATGACGTTCAAAGCTTAAAATGTCTAAAATTAACCTGCTTGTCTACTTTATCCCTGACCTGTCGCCTGTGTTCCTTGTGCTTTACGATCCAATTTGTTCATGAATGAAATTTCAGAGGATTTTAGGTGGATTCGATTAACTCCTGAGATGTAAACCACGCTTTTCAGATATTTACATGTAAAGAAATGGCTAAAAATAAAACAATTATAATTAAAGCAAGAATACCTTCCAAATGTGCTATGGTACTAGCGTACTTCATTGTCTTGCCGTTACTTTAGCACCAGCCCTCTGATTTAGGTGCAAATACCCATTTCATTCAGTTAAAGTTAAATTAAAGATTAGTAGATAATGTAGGGGGTTTTGAGATGCAAAAACTAGGAGATGTCAAATTTTTTGCCAGGTTTCACCCGAGGCAACTTTCAGGTGAGGATGTTTGTTGACAAAATTCTCTGTTTGTGATGCAGTATTTTCTATTAAACAACCTAAGATGCAGGCAAAGTGCTTGTTGCGGTGCAAATGACGGAGCTAAATGCTCCGCGTCTCTACAGTCACTCGGCTGTCTGAAGTTCACAGGATGGAGTTTGTAGGAAATTAGATGAGAAATCAACCGATCCTTTTTCAGGTATAGAAAAACAATCTGTTATTTAGACGTTCAGCATCTCTGAACAAAATTCAACACTGTTTGGGTTCTTTTGTAAAACAAGCGGTGACGACTTACATCCACTGAATGTTATTTTTGGACTTCTTCTTGATAAGGTGGATACCTTCTAATACGTTGGTGATATCATACAGCCGCCTTTTCTGTACCTGAGAGAATACAGGAGAAGCCAGTGAGAAATTATCATTTTAACGAGCTCTTAGACACAGCAGTACATTTTCCATACAAATCAGTTTTATTTAATGATTTAAACAAATCATTGAGCAAATTATAAATGACTAAAAAAGTATTTAATTTTTCCTTCAGATAAAAAGAATGCCTACATAAAGACAAAAGCACACATGATCTGCAAAAATACAGCAGACTTTAGACATCAAGTGTCTCTCAGAAACGCAAGCAGTGTATGAATCCCATTGGAAACCCCAATACATCATGGTGCCTCCCAGTCTCCCAGATCCCATTTGTAACTACTAAAATTTTAAGTGTTTTACAAACCAATCAGATCATTGAGTTAATCAAATTGGTTTTAAGTTTCACCTACAACTTAAGAGTTTTACTCTGTAAAAATCAGGTTAGCAGGTAGAGAACAACGAATCGTGTATGTTTGATGTCAGTCAAATCCGACAGTCGCTTCATTTATGTGCTGATCAAGGAAAGAAAGTCATTAAAACCTACCTAAACTTAATTCAGATAAAGCTTTCTGAAGGTGTTTTCTTAATGATTTAATTGGGACTACGTAGAAATGTGCTACAGGCAAAATGATCAACGAGTCCTATCAAAACATGCTCATGCTAACCTTAATCATAGTTTAAATAAACATTCTTTAACAGAGGAACATAAGAAAAACAAAAACTAAAAGTTCCTCCAGTAAAATAGCCCCACAACATGATGCTGCCACCACCATTCACAGTTGGGGTGGCGTTACAAAGGTGGATCAATATCTCTGTACTTTACACAAATATTGGCTCAATTTCCCTGATTTAACTAACATTTTAGCAACATTTCCAATCGGTTCAGCTAAAATGCACTCACCAAGTTTTCATATTTCAGGCTAAAGCATTGCAATGGATTAATATCAGTTTGGATTGCTTACACTTTACGCACACTCTTAACTACTTCTACTGAAATGTGAATTCACCTGTAAGGTTTCAGCAGCAAGGTTGAGGTCCAAAACGCCATCAGAAGACTGAGCAAGGAGATCCACAAACTTCTTTGTAAGCAGGCCCAGCGAAGTGTCGTATCGCGTCTTCTCAGGTGGAGACTTGGGGGCTGAGGAGGGAGAAAGTTGAGGAAAGTCATTTAAATAGTACTTTTGTTGTTGAGGTCGCGTAAAAGTCAGCGGTGGTCAGTGGAGGCCACATTCCTCATGGTGGTAACTTTCTCCTAAATCAAAACGAAGAAAAAAAAAAAAAAAGAAAAAAGAAAAAAAAAGTGTATGCAACGGTAGAAGGGACGTTTTTTTCCCCCCTCTTTTGAGGATCTTGGGTTCACAATGAAGTAGGCAAAATAATTTCTTAAGCATGAACTTTGACATAATTTTTCAGGCAAGTTGCGCTGCGAGCCAGATGGGCAGGGAGAAGAATCACGTCGTAGAAAACAAGCTTGGACTGTTATCAGTTTCATCTACTTTTGCAAACAGTCTGTGCATTTAGGTACAAACTATGTAAAATCTCCAAGTTTATGCCCACATTATAACCAGAATGAAACGCGACAACGAAGTGGGCTCCGGGTTCAGTCGTGTCGTAAAGGGACAATTCACAGATGGCTTTTTCATTTGCCATTTGGACTAACCTGAATCAGCTCCAACTAAACTAGGTTATTTTATATTAAGTACAAATATTTTTTAAAGCACAGTGTGGTCTTTGGTCGGTTTGTTCTGTATGCAAAAACTCATCTTGTGATGTGGAAAGTAAACAAACGTTTTAACAAGAATTTAATGCAAAACTAAAAGCACTAAGAAATGAAAAACCTTTTATAATCTGTAGGTTATCTGAATGAATTCTGGACATTAAAATATCGTCAACATGGAGTTTGTTTTTCTCTACAAATTCCCCACCTGAAAACAACAAAAGCAAAAGTAATACTTTTATTTTTCACGTTTCTGTGCTTTTCCCTGCAAAAACCGTTTTTTTGGGGTTTTTTTCCCCTGCATCAAAAAAAAATAATTCACTAGCAGCAGCAGGTTGTTGTTAAGTCAGAGTACAGACAACTTTTTCACCTATCAAAAGATTGGAAGTGGATTATCGGATCTGTTCCAAGGTTCTGAATCGCATCTCAATTGGAAGACTCTGACCTTACTTCACAAATGAGACATCATGTTCCTTAAAACCTGCTACTTACTTCTGGGTGTTTTAAGTCGTGTCCCATTTGCTGCAGCTGCAGCTCCTCCTCCCCTGCCTCTTGGTGTTTTGGCTGGTTCTGACTGGTACTGGTGATCCGAGTCGTCAAGCGCCAACCGCCTTTTTGCCTGGAAGGGAACAAGCGAGCGTCAACAGAAACGAGATCCTGTTAGGTACTTGGCAGGCGTTCACCATCGGGGTGTATCGATAGTTTCTCCTACATAGGGTGCAACAGGTATTTTTGAATCCAATCTAACTACATGTATGGGCTAAACGACAGCAAAACAAATGGAAGATTTCACTGAAACGCCTCAGCTCAGCCAGTCAGAGGTTCTTTAGTGTCAGGGTCCAATGGAGTGACTGGTAGCCTGAGGTTGGCTCCTATTTTTCAGTCTTGGTGGAAAAACCTCAATCTGCTAACAAATGGCTCGAATGTGTCAAAACACAAGAGACATGAACTGTATATTTGCAGATTACAAAAGACAAAAAGCAAAAAAAAAAAAAAAACTCAATACATTCTGATCCTATATCATATTTGCAGTTGGTCATTGCTTTTGTTTTACAAGTTATCAATTTGTGTTTCAAGAAGATTGCCAACCAAATCTTAAATTAAATTTCTAAAACTATGGATCAGCATTATTGCTTAGTCTTCTGTCCATTAAGAAAAAAATATACTAGGTATGATTGAGATTAATTTTGTTGCAACCCTATTTTTCCCACAGAGGGTTTCATTACTTTCCAAAACGTAACCACACAGTTGTGTACTGCATAGTAGTGCAGTTGTAGTATCAAAATAAAAACAATATATCTGCATATTTTTGTCATCCAGCACTTAATGACAAAACTGTATCAGTTTAAAGGTGTACATTCTTCTCTGTCACTACACAACTAACCCTGCAGCAGACATGCAGAAGCCACTGGTGTAAAAGTACAATATGGTTTCAAAATGTAAAAACTTTCAGCATTCTGTTTGTGCGGCTGAAGCTCCAGATTTATCCATCCGTCCTTCTCTATGGAAACACTGTCCTTTTTCACACCTGTTGCTGCACACTCCAGGTCAGCTGGCTTAAAAAAAATACTACTTTCTTAATCCTGGCTTACAATAAAATACTAAATTGGTGGTAAAGAAACATTATGTTTGCAATAAAAAAGGGACTATCCTGGGTTTACTATGGGAAGAAACCAATTCCTACTTAATGAATTATAGTGGTTTTACACTTAAAGTGTGGGCTAGCCACAAGTAGCATGTATTTTAGGAGGCCAGGTGCAACCTGGCTACTTCAGTAGAGCCTGACTAAAATAATGTCCAGTTGTTAAACGTTTATTGTACTGGGAAAAAAAAAATTAAATAAAATGTTTAGTATTTGCACAAAATATTGTACAAAATGCACATTTACAAGAAAACTGATGTTATATTAAAAGTCTAACAAAACAAAGTGGAGAAATCTCCAAATTCTAAATGTAAGGTTTCAAATGTTATTGTGAGAAAAAGCACTCCTTTTCAGTTTCAAATAAAACAGTTATACGTTTCTGCTCAAGTAAAACCATAGTACTTCAGTCACACTAAAGCATGTCATGCAGGTTCACACTTAACTGAGGCAACTTAAAATTTTAAGGCCACAACACAGCTACATACTTTCTACTTGTATTTTTGTCACCTCACATTTGTAAAGACACTTGAGTGCAATCTGAAGGCATGCATCTTTTTCCACGACTAGAAACAAGAGAAGAGTGAATATCCAAGTTAAATGTAAAAAGTCAAAAATGTGTACAAGTCTTCTCACTGGACCTTCTACAACTTAAAAAAGGGTTTTACCTGCACAATGTTAGAAAAACCTCTAACCCTAACAGGGCACCAACACATCCCTGCAATAACATCTGATTTAAATTAATTGTGAAACACTGGAATAAAAAAAAAGCACTTCTTCAAAAGTGTGTTGCAAGCACCCACAATGCTGTAGTTTCAAAGCAACAATGTGCATTTCTCTTTAAACACCTCTGAGGGTGGCAGTATCTTGAGGAAGTGTCTAAATCTTCAAAAACTGGTCTCTGATTCTCAAATATATAATAAGACACAGGAATATGTCCTCTGACAGTTTTAAGTGTCAGCCATTTTATATCACCAAGCAGATCCCCTCACCCCTCAGTCTGGTCATGGCTACAGCCTGACACACTAACTGGTTCCCTTCATGAAAGATGAATAGCAATGAACGGCTCTACGCCCTGAATTCTGCATAAACTCAAGCGTGTGGTTTGTGCATGATCAATTTACAGGAAACGTGCAATGAGATTCAAAGCAGCAAACTTGGGTTTCACTTTACTTGGCATGAAACACCACCACAACGTCACTTTATTAACAAAGAGAAATGCGTATGCAAACATGTTCAAAATATAGGTCAAGGAGAACGAGTTATGTTCCTCTCTGGTCTAATAATCAATAATCCACCTAGCTTTGAAAGCTAATACAGTTTGACGCCAGATTCAACTTGCCTTGCATCTTCAGAGACGACGAGAGATCTATCGAGTAGTTTCTAAACTGACGCCAGGCTGTAATCGTGAGGAAGTTTTGTGTTTTTGAAAGCTTCGCTAGTTGTATTCAATTAGGAAGCTTAAAATAAGCCCATTAAAAACCAGGCAGTCAAACAAACCCCCCATCAACCCCAAATAAAGACATCAACAGCAGCTACTAGGCCAGCGCTAACGCTACTCATCCCTTACCGATATTTCCATCTGGCTGCAAAGGTGAAGCGGACCCTAAAGCACCATGAAGTTCGCTAGCTCGCTGTTACACGGCACCTCTGCATTCCTAGAAAAGTTAAACTAACCTAAACTTGCCTTCTGCCTTCATAGAGTCAACAAAACTCCTAAGCAACCTCTTTGGGTTAGTTAGTTAGCTTCATAGCTGGGGTTGAGTCGTGGGAATGCCCTGGCTAAGCAGCTAACATTAGCTGCCCGAACAACAAGCTCGGCTAGCTTAGCAGGCTAACGTTTTATCACACCGGAGCCTGGTTGTAGTTGAGAAATGTGTGAAAAATGTGCTGTGGAGGTTATTACCGGTGGTCTTCCCAGAGCGGGTCGCTGTCCGGTTCCGTTTGCAGCAGCTTGTTGCGGAGTTGTATAAATGCTGTTAACCTGAGGTTCGGATAAACACACACTTGATGTCTGTGTAACGTTACAAGGCGGTGGGGTGGTTATTATTTGAATATACGTGGTATTAGATTGACCAGGGTTTAAACGATCCGAGAGAGCTGTTAAAATTATATTATTATCCAGAGAGGAGCCCCCAACCCCTGCTAAAATCACTTTGTCCGGAGCCGAGGAGATCCCTCTTCTCATCTTGCGTATTCGGGGTAACCCCTTTCTTGTCTCTCAACTTTAAAGCCCGTACGGCTGCTAATCCGTCGCGGCAGAGACAAAAATAATCACACGGACGTGAAGATGAATGTCTGAATGATCGATTTTTAAAAAGTATTTTTCCTTAAGAACGTGCATTTAGGCAGATGCAACGGATTTAAAAGTAGCGCAACTCTCGTTCCTCCCGTCTAGAAATGGCTTCAGGAAACGGCCTGATGAATGAAGGGATACGGTTTACGCGCTCAAGAGCCCTCCCGCGAAACTCAGATTTCCCGGCAAAATTTCAAACGGAATTTGCATGCCGGATTCCATTGGTCCCGCGCACTCGAGTTTCCGCCCATATCGGTTCCGCTTTGACCAATGAGGAACGTACTTTGGGTTAGCCACGTGTTAATTGGCAGTTGTAAACAGGGGACGTTACTAGACACTCACTGCGTGTTTCAGGGATGGACGCTGGGTGGCGCGAGTGATCTATTAAGGCGAAAAGAGGAGGACGCCAGTAACTATGGTAGTCTCACTAAACAGAAGCAAAACAAAATTGAGGCCATAAAAGGTTTAACTCCTTTCTTTCTTGCAGGTCGGCTGAATGTTTTGACTTGTGAAACAAATCCCAAAAGCGTTAAAGAATATAGAAAAGCAACTTCAAAAGAATTCAGTTCAATGGAGCATTTAGTACTTGACTATTCAATGACAAAAATGATTCATTTAAGTATGCTCAGTTTCAAAAAGCTATTTTGTGTAAAACCTATAATTGCTGCAATATATATATTTTTTCTTATCCAGGGGTGGGAGAGGCAAGGATAAACTTTGAGCTCCTGAAGAAGATTTACATTTATTTATTTATTAAATAGTACCAATGTTATCAATGATAGCCTTTAAAAAAAACCCTGTATGAGTGAGTAAATTATTTTTGCAGTGTAGTATGTCGATTGTTGCAAACAGGTGGATAACAGTTCACATCACTGCAATAGTAAAACAGCATAACCACAATTATTTTAAAATATGACTTCTTTAAAACCTTCAGTCTCCTACAGGGACAGAGCATGTGTAAAATTTGAAGATCTTTGGGATTATCTGTCAAATGCATAAAACCATACTTGTGGATAAGTATGGACTTATTATGATGTAACATAAACAACTGACTTCTATAAATTTGATCAAGTTTGTTCAAAATGAACATGCTAATTTCCTGTAAGACTGAACGATACCTTTTTTTCAACTGATAGGCATTCAATAAAAATAAGTTTAAAACATATTTAAAAAATACGGAGCGGGATTTCTTTCCCTTTTTTTCTCTCCATGTCCCCTTAGGGGCTCCGTAAAAAAGAGTATATGGCTATATTAAAAATAAGTTCACAAAGTAATCATGTTTACTATTTTAAGTCACTGAGTTAGTTTGTCATGTTTTTAAGCAAATTGTGTTTTTGAATGAATTAAGTTAGTATTCATTCTTTAGATTTCATATTTACCTTTTTTGTGGGATTTCCAAGCTCAAAACATAGCATCTTATCAGTCGAAACTTGAGATAAAATCTTGTTTCCACATTACAGTATTATTTTTATTTTTTCCTTCCTGTTGTCAGGACTCTGAATATCACCGGAAGTCATATTAGAGATATATCTTTCCGTTTAAAGTAACACATAAAACGAGAACTAAAGTAAGGGATAATAAGCTGTATATTAAAGAAACTTTTGCTGGTGATTATATTTAACTAAAGCGCTGCACCTCGAAGATACAGAATGTGGAAAAGGTTTCAATGACTTTTATTTTGAAAGCACTAACCAGAACAAGTGTCATCTCTTATTACGTCGCGCTTGATGCAAGCAAAAATAGCGAGGAGGAGGAGGAGGAGGAGGAGAGTCCGAGGGATTGTCATTACTGTTAACCGGACTGGTTTGGCTTGTCACACGCCCTCTAAGGCAGAGCATGTATCTCATTCACTGACAAAATCACGTAGGTTTTTATTTAGAAAAGGGGACTGAAAGAATAGCCGTCAATTTGTTGTGCCGTGACGGAAAAACTTCACAGGATGAGCGAACGGGAGGACGCAATATTTAAAACCACCGGTTGCAAGTGGCTGCTGCCTGTCAGTGGATACTTGGGCTTATCTCTGGACCAGGTAGGACAAATCGGACATGAGTCAAACTTTTACCGCAGAGGGACGTTTTTTTATGAATTAAAACTGACGACACATCAGTTCTCTTCTAATGTACGTCATGACGTGATATTTAATGTATGGGCTGATGGAAATAAACTCTTGTTCGTGAGGAGACGTAGACATTTACGCCAACGTCGCTGCTCCTGACGTCAGAGGCTACAGACGTGTATGTCTATGTCCAAAATCAAAACAGTTGCTGATCTGTCTAAATTAGGAAGGATAAATATCCAGCCGCTTATCGCATTCGGCACGCCCCCAGGTTTATGGGCAACCAGACACTAATAATATTAAAAACAAAAATACCATCAGTTTATTTTATTCTATTTGTTTATATAGTGTTATTATTCTCTCACCATATATCGTGAGTTAGGGGCCAGCAGTTAATATCAGAGACTAAAAGATATAATTACTTCAGCCTTGTCCTCTCCTCTGTTTTACTCATGTCCAGTGTGATCCATAGTCCTGACTCTTTGTAAAATGAGTACTTCTTAGGTCAGGGGTGGGCAACCTCTCCAGTCCAACCAGTCTCCTTTTGTCTTCATTTTGAATTAGATCTGTCTAGAGCCGGAAAACTTAGTTGACCCTTAAAAAAATCCCCCACATTTTCCTTAAGTTTATGTTTTTTGTTATCTAGTGAAATTAAGGACTAAAGTTAAGTTTGTTTAAAATTTTTCGGTTTTAGAACAAAGAATAAGAAACAACTTAATTGATGGATGGATAGATGTCCTCCACAAGCCTGGTCCATCCTTAAACACACAATTTCCAGATGCATGAAGATGCCATGTTCATCTGGTAAAACAATTATGTTACAAATATAAACAATGTGGGTTAGTTCAGCCATGATGGAAAAAGTTGTGTTCTGTGTCCCAGAGGACAGAGTGCTTTGAGGTGAAATGTGTGCATGAATCCCAGAACCAAGGCAAAGGACCTTGTGATGATGTCGGCTTTAGCTGGTTGATTAGTGTCATCCAGACTAAAACCAGACTGGCTGGCATAATGGATTCTTAGAGTACATATAAGTGACCACATGTATTATTGTAAAGTAGACTTTGAATGGATAGCCTATCCAACAATCCATCTCAGATGATTATTAATACAGTGATGATGATTTGGATTTGACATATTGTGCAGCCTCATTTTCAGGTGTTTATGATAAACCCCAACTTAAATGCAACCAGAGCATCTGCGCCGCTTTAGACCCATTTGTTTTTCCTTTTTTCATCCCCCTCTCCCCCGTCCCCACTTCCAATGCAGGTGAACTTCCTGGCCTGCCAGCTGTGTGCTTTGCTTGCTGCCTTCTGGTTCCGTCTCTACCTCAGTCCTAACCATGTCAGCCCCATGGTCCGGCATGCTGTCGCCACGCTCCTAGGAGTCGCCTTTCTCCTCTTCTGCTTCGGATGGTACGGTGTAACACTGTCCCACACCGCCTCCCATTTATGTCCATTTATTTACAAATCAGTCCATTCAAACATAATGACGTCATCATAAATACAGATCTGAAATTCAACACATGTCTTCTTTGATTGTGTGCGTTCTCTCCTGCAGGTATTCTACCCATATCCTCGCTGTGGTGGTTGTTAACTATTTCCTCATCATCAAAGCTGACATCAGCAACGTACACAGGCAAGGGTTTTCCTTCATACCGCTAAGTGAACTTGTCAGGACTCACCTGTCTTGTGGTTTTCAATTAGGAAAACGGTGTATCTGCACCCGACAAACATGTCTAACTTGTCATTTCGACACACGGACGACAGATCTGTTTCCTAGAACTCTATTTTCAGAGTTCGTGTCACAGCCCTAGCGATTATGGTTCTTGTTGATTTCAGGTTAATCTTGTCAGACTAGATCGGTCCCTCCCAGAAACCAAAACAACTACAGGTGGGCTTACTTCAGACTTACAACGATGGCGATTATCTATCGTGCGGAAAATTGTTAGAGTTGTTTTTGTCTTGCTTGAGCGAAACCACTTCCATCCGTGCATTCTCACAATGCAATCAGTCGCATAATCCACCCTTTATAAAGAGCGTTGTCTTTAAAACCTCAAGCTAAAGAGGAGATGCAAGGCGGCCTGATATTCCTGACTTATAAGGACAGTCTGATTGTAAATATTTTTATTTTTTTTATTTTTTTTATGTGCTACATACATATTTTTCCATTTGTCTGTCTGCTTGATTCTGTTGTTTACATTCCTCAAGCATTGTTTCAAGCTTGTCTTCATGAACAAAGTCATATGAATGAGGTAAGACAAGTTGTGTTATCCGTGTGTGCAAGGAATTCCTGCCAGCAGAGTGGCATAAAGATCAGCTTTACACTGTTGGCTGTAAACAAAAGCTTTTGAAACCCAAAATTGAGCTTCCCCTTCACTGAAAGAATACATCGAGCCAAACTTTGAACTGCTGATGCATGTTCAATATTTCAGATTGTTTTTCTTTTTGTTTTTTTTAAGGTTGTTGTGGAAAATGTATACATTTCCTCCGATGATTGTTTTTTTCTCTCTCTCCATACTTTCGGAGTTTTAAAGCTTTTTATGTGACCGTGTATAAATTGCCACACAATCAGAGATCTCCACCTGAGTTTTATCATTATTTGATCAAGTTCTTGATCAAAGCTTGTTCTGCACATGTTTTGGTTACTTACACAGTCCTTATGAATCAAACACGATGCTTATTTCATAAAAAATTTAGAAAACCACGCCTTCCTTTCACTTGACAGTTCTCTTTACTTTGTGGTGGGTTTAAAGTTTAAATCCCAAGAAAATGCACTGAAGTTTGTGATTGAAATGGGGAAACTCACAGAAATTGTACGGCGTACTCTTGTGGCAATTGTCGCATCCTATCCAGTAAGTTGTAGGGATTTCCTAATATTGCTCACAACTTCTTAAAAGCTTTATCAGGGAAAAAAAAAAGAAGATTTTCCAAGAAGTTTCACAAAAACACTCCAGCAACTGAGAAATTGTGAGTCACCTAATGACTCACCAAGAGGTGGAAAACGCTTCAGTCACACCTATGATCATTCAACAAAGATATTCTGAATGGCTTTTGTCTGCATTACTTATTTTTTTTCTCTCTCCCCACACACACACAGGTACTCCATGGTGACAGCGATGGGCTATCTGACAGCGTGCCACGTGAGCAGAGTCTTCATCTACAGCTACGGCATACTTTCCACGGACTTCTCCGGGTAAGGACGGAATAAATCCTCACCTGTGCCTCACCACGCCCACTCGATGACACGGCCTGGTCGGAAGTCGGGTTGTGGAGCTGCGCCTTTTGTTGTCGGTTAACATTTCCAAACAGCGCGGGCTTCCACTGTTGCCACATCCTTGTGTCAATACGGCGCCACTGATTTGAATACAGCAGGACACGCCGCTCACAGGTGACGCTGCCCACCCAGTTAACTGTAGGTCATTGTGGTTTTCTCTATTCTGCGTGTTTCGTTTGTTTGTGTTCAGGAATGGAATCGAACAGGAAAGCGAGATCCGATTGGGAGTAGGCGATCAAATCAGTTCTTAATTGTGTGAACCGGAGCTTTTAAGTTGGTTTCACTCGAGTATGGCGAAGTGGTCCAGTGTTCAATACTAAGCACACGTTAGTTGGATTTAACATCGGCTCTGCGTTATGTCATTTAAAACATTAACTCCAGCATTTTCAGCATACTGTGTTACTTTAATTGTTTGATTGAATGAAGGGAACAGCGAACTGTGTTCCCCAGTGTTTTTTGTTTGGTTCCACTGCAGATGAATTAGTTGGCAGCCTCACTTGTCCTCCATGTGACTTTGCTTCCAGTCAGGCCTGTGATCCAGATTGTCCTACAGTCGTATATTGAATTAGGGATCCAACTCAGAGTCAGGCTTTTTTGGGTGGGGGGGGTTTACAGCCACTATGAAAGAGTGGAAATCTCAACATGTATCCACTACCAGATAAATCATCTTTAGCAGGTGATTATGTAAGTCCTCTAAATATGATAAACTTTTCCTGAACCCTTTTGATTTAATAAGCACAGATGTCTGTATTCTATGGTGATTTTATGTGATAGTGGCGCGTAATTGTGCAGTAGAAGGAAAACCATAATAGTTTCGATTTGTTTTGAAAAATACAGTACAAAAATTGGAAAAATATGACATTCATTCATATTCATCCCACTTTGATTTGTGGATTTCAGGCATCGGTGAGTTAGAAAAGGTTGGCGGCATCATGCTGGGGAGATGCTCCTCTTCAATAGGGACATGGAAGCTGCTCAGTGTTAAGGAATTGGAGCTAAAATCGTGAAAAGTACTTGAATTAAACCTCTTAGAGGCTGGGACTTGAGCTCTGGCCTGAGGTTTACCTTCCACCAGGATGACCTTAACCATACTGCCACAACAACAAGGGATAGTTTAGAGACATGAACACGTGTTCATGTGTCAGAATGGCCTAATCAGTGTCCTATTCTTTATCCAACTGAAAATATTTGGAAAGGCAATCGAATTGATCTTCATTGTTTGAAAAAAGATTTGATAAAACAACGTTGTTTCTAGATGTGTTTCTAGATATTTGTTAGTGAAGCACCCAAAAAGACCCAAAATGTGGCATTGACTCAGTGGGACTGAAAACAAATGCATGCCACACATTTCAGATTTTTAATTGTTAAAAACAAAAAAAGAAGAAAAAAAAGTCCTTCCCACTTGTCTACTATAAACCATTTAGTTTTGGTCCCACTGGAATACATAAAATCTTGAATGTGTGCTAAAAGGTGGAAAAGGTTCATGCCTGTACAAAGCGCTGTGACATAAAATTGCTATCTGGTGGTTGTCTACGTTAATGTTTTCTGCAGACACAAATTCTGTTTGATTTGGATTCACCTCCCAAGTTTGAGCAGACAACTGTTTGCTCATGGACTTTTCTATAAGCTAATAATTGTACAGTCTGCATGTAAAGCCCAGTCTGTGAGCAGCAGTGGAGCAGAGAACATGCTGCTGCTGGGTGGGACTCTGATAATGTTTCTTTTACAGCCCCTCTCGACCAACTCCTGATGAGCTGGCACTGCCAGCCACACGGCCTGCCTCCTCTTCCTTCTACAGCTTTCCATGCATACAATGCAGTCCACTCAGAGAGAGGAACGAGAGTGTGCTTAAGGGTGTGTTTGTGCATCGGGGGGAGAGATGTGGCGTACAGTGTATGTGCCTTTGGGAATGACATGCTATCACATTCCTGTGTGTGTAATGTGAACAAAGCAGGGGGTGTTGGAGAATCCAAAGTCTGAAGCCGAGAGCAGAAAACGCAGTTGTTCTGGTGCCGTGGAAACTTTAGGATGTGCTTTGTCGCGAGCTAAAAAGTGAAGGTAGATGCTTCGGCCAAACTCCGAGGGTTAGAATAAATAGCAGTGGATTAATAAGTGACCCGATTTGCCTCTGCTGGAACAGGACGCATCAATTCACCAGAGAAGGCACAATCTGTCTCTTCCCACAGCAAACTCCAGCTGAGAGAGTGTTTCAGTGTCAGAAAATTACACTCTTATGAGAACAAAATCCTGCTGCAAAAGGCAGCCACACTGTTTTGGAGATGCTATGATTTTTGTCTTTTGAGTTATGCTGTTATTTTGTGTACTTTTGCTGATGTTTAAGAGCACAATTCCAAAATGTCCCACAGAACCAAACAGTTATCTGATCTCCCTGCTCGTGAGAGAAATGTGTTGTTTTCCTATGAAAGTGTCGTGGACTGTAGCTGTAAAATGGCCAACATAAACATCAGATCTTCCTACTGCCTGGCTCTGCCACTGCAGTTCCCACAGTTTACACCAAATAATCATTTAGACAAATGCTTCAAAATTGTAAAAGTTGACTTCACTGACAGCTCAGTGCTTAGATGTTGGTAATGAGGTTCAGAGCCTGTCATAGTACGCCTGCTGTGTGTAATTCCTGTGCCTTCATGCTGAGTAGATACTAATGTGGCCGATTTGTTTTCCTTCAACTCTAAGTACTCTGTGTATCAAAGTCGGGGCCTGCTACATTTACTTGTAACACAGCTATCCAACTGTGAAATTTGGGGATTTTTTTTTCCAACATGCCTTCTCATCATGCTTACTGTTCATGGTGAGTATGGGTCCAAAAACAGCTCAGTGACTCAATATCCTTTGCGCCATATCATATTCATGCCGCAACATGAATTTCTGTAGTAAAAATTAGAGGTTTCTAGAACGTCTGGCCATTTGTTTTTTTTTGTTTTTTTTTAAGTTTTCTGTTCTGCTTAATCCTTGCATGTTCTCAGTGCTTGTCTCCAATGGTCAATAGTTTTAGGTTGGCACCCTGGACAGATTCTCTGTCCATCACAGGTTAAAGTAAAAGCACAGTTAAATCTATTTAAAGAGATACAAACTATTATGCCACGTGTGGTTTTAAACCATTTTTATTTCTCAAGCTGGGACTTTTTTCCCAACCAAATTAGAGGTTGATAT
This sequence comes from Poecilia mexicana, assembly GCF_051168715.1. Lineage (NCBI taxonomy): Eukaryota > Metazoa > Chordata > Actinopteri > Cyprinodontiformes > Poeciliidae > Poecilia > Poecilia mexicana. Next base: position 21,474,611 of record NW_028263385.1, on the reverse strand, counting down.
TTTCTAAAATATTCAGTCTAAGAGGATACTACTAAAATATTTATATTTTTTAACCTTTTCACACAGCTTGTCTGTGTAAAAGGGCTGTATCTTTATGTGAGCTGCATTTCTTTTTGTTTTAGATGTTTTTTCACTTTTGGTAGCATTCCTGTAAAACAATTTTCTTTTTGAGCCTATTTTCTATATTGCTCAGCTGTCTTTAGATTTTTTCAAAGCTGCTTTGATATATATATTTTCCCTCCTGCCACCCAGATGTAAAATCAGTCATCCTGGCCCAGTCAGCACAATATTTTACCATTGATTTCTCAGGTTTTAACACTGCATACAATTCTGTTCATCTTTTGCACGGTGTGTGTTTCTTTTGTATGCTTTCATGTACTGTAATTTGCAAACTGTATTTCACAAACTGCTGTGGAAGTGACTGAATCACTAGAACCTAATTAATTAATAAACTGGTGCTCCTCCTTTTTTTCTGAATAGACCTTTGATGATTGTTACCCAGAAGATAACCATGCTGGCTTTCCATCTGCACGACGGTAAGACATCTGAATACATCCACAAAAATACAAACTCGACAAAAGCCACACAGACATGTTTTAAGTCATCGAAAACAAACTCTATGGATAATGACTTTCGAGCAGTTTGAAACAGGAAAAGTCATATTTGTGATGTTAGCAATAATTCCATTCTAATTTGAACGTGCCTACATTGTATGACAGAGTGAAGCACGGATTTAGATTTGCATTGTTTAATCATTTCAGGGATGTGTAAGAAAAGTGAAGAGCTGACATTGGAGCAGAAGCATGTGGCTATACGGTAGGTTTTTCATTGAAAGACCGTTTCAGCGGCTCTTGGTTACACTCTCTTGTCAAGCATCAATGAAAACAATAGGAGGGAGAGGTGATGCTTAAAAACTAGAGGATTGTATCTGAACTAACACTTTGTTAAAAGAATAAAAGAAAACTTTTTCTTTTCCTTTAGCAGCCGAGGACAATGACATGGCCGTGAAATCATGGTGAATAGCTTGTCCTTAAAAGCAGCATGCTGGAAACCTAGAACAGAGACCTCATTCTGCATGAGACATTGGACATTTTTCTGCATGTGAAATGACTGAATCGCTGTCGTCAAACCACGCATGCCAATCATAAAAAAACCCGAGTAAAAACCCCCTGAAATGATTTAAAACATAAAGCGTAGTGTTCCAATCACATGCATCTTCAGTTTTTTGTTGCTTTCTACACTTTACAACCTGACCTTAATTCTGTTTTAATGTGACCTCTGTGACCAGCCAGTTGACTGTTGTGCTGTCTGAAGCGTGTAAGTCCGGTTCACTTTGCAATTGTTTTTGTTTTTATTTGAAAGCAGCATGTACTTCACATTTCACACTGGAGCTGTGGGGATTTGGGGATTTTACGTGACAGACCAACACAGAGTAATTCATAACTGAGAAGTGGAAGGAAAATGTTGATGCCGATGTGCGATGGACATTAAATTCTGCAGACCGTTGTACTAAATCTACTTTCTGCTGCAAGTCTTCAAAGCTTGGATGGTTTATCCTCTGAGGACAGTTAGTTGATTTCATTTAGGGATGCCAGAAAAAAGAGCTGAATTCAAACACTTTTCAGAATTTTATTAGAAAAAGAAAAAAATCTTGAAAACATTTCGCTTCTACTTCATAATAGTAAACTGCTCTATCCCAATAAAATATATTAGTATATGGCTGTAATGTGAGAATGCAGAAATGCTCACGTAGCACATGTATTATTATTATTATTATTATTATTATTATTATTATTATTATTATTATAATTGTGCAGCATTTGGCCTAAAGTGCAAAGTTAAAACATAAGCAGATTATCTGCCTACATTTTTATTTATTAATGTTTTTTTTAATTTTTTTTATTTTTTTAGGAAAATTTAATTTAATTTGCTTCTCATTTTCCCTGCAGTGTGAGGCCGTCTCTTACCGAGTATCTGAGTTACAATCTGAACTTCCTGAGTGTGCTGGTCGGGCCCTGCAGCAACTATAAGGACTACATCGACTTCATAGAGGGCAAACACATCAGCTGGAGGCTGAAGCAGCACTCGGGAACATGTAACGGGCAAAATGGTTACGACAAGATACCCCACCCATCTCCTCTTGTAAGCTCATTAACCCATATATGTCTGGTAGCCTGCTGCTGTTGCAGCGTGAGAAAGTGTTGCTGGAGTGTAAACTGAGATAAAATATTTGTTCGTTGGTTTGCAATGTTTTTTCATTTAATTTTAGGAATTAAAGAATAGAGATTCGTCTTCGTAATCCTCCTTAACCAGCTGTTTCTTTTGTTTTATTATTTATTTTTTTTTATCAGTACAGTGTCTTTGTTTAAAATTACTTTTCACATCAAACTCTGTTGTGTTTCACCCAGTTTGAAATAAAGAATATAGCTCTGTAAGCATATTATATATTAGTTTTTCAGAGCACAATAAGAAATAAACTTTAGGTGTAAAGGTGAAATCATGGATCTAAATTGTTTTTTATATATGTATATATATATATATATATATATATGTATGTTTTTTTTTTTTTATTCCCAGAACGCAGTCTGTCGAAAGCTGCTGGTCTGCTGCGGCTGCATGTTCTTCTTCCTCGTCATCACTCGGTCGTTGCCGATTACTTACAACGTAGACGACCACTTTGTTGGCCACGCCTCCTTCCTCAGCAGGCTCACCTACGCGTTCTTCTCCATACAAGCAGCAAGACCCAAGTTCTACTTTGCCTGGACGCTCGGTAAGCTCTGAGCGCCTGCACCGCCTCCTGAGTGAACAGGGGTTTAAATCTGCAACATACACAAATACATTAGATCACCAAAGTGAGTAATATTATCGTTTACTTGAAAACTGTTCAGCTTAGGCTTCACAGTAGTGCATCCCCTCTTCCTTTAACAGCAGTCTTTGATAGGTAGCTTTATTTCTTAATCCTTAATGATTGCACAAATATGTTTGCATGCGTTTTCAGCTGATGCAGTAAACAACGCAGCAGGTTACGGCTTCCTGGGGATGGATGGGAGTGGAAAACCCTGCTGGGATCTCGTCTCCAACCTCAACATCATAGGGATTGAGGTAGCCTGGGTTTTTACTACTACATTCCATCTTTTCATTCTTTAACGTGTGATGTTAATTCAATAACTTTTTGAACACAAGAACTGGTTTCAGGAGTTTTATTATTAGGGGCTCGGCTTGTATTCTGTAATTCGTGGAAGGTCAAATTAATAAATGTAGATTCAAATATATACATCTTCAACTCTGACGCACTTTATGTTGTAACCAAGTAGTCTCTGGCGACATTCTGGCTGGGTGTTTGGGCTCTCCTCTCAGAAACAGTGGAGCTCATTTAACTCCGTCATTGTTCTGGCACAGACTCAGCCTTAGGGAAGCTCAATGAAAGCCTTTGGAAGGTAGTGCTTATGCAGGTCTGGGATCACCGCGCTGTTGGAAAACCCAATTCTTCCCTCGTGTTAGCTGTTTTGACCAAAACAGCCACCCTCAGTGGAAATGAAATTGGCTGTGGTGTTTAGCAGTAAGTCATCATAATACCAACTGTATGAATGAAAACCCCTCAAACCGACAGCTGGATGGTTGGAACCTGGACACTGTTGTGTGCTCCAGCAGGACAATGATCTGAAACTCACGTCTAAACTGGTTTTAGGAACAGAAAGCTTCTGGAATAGCTCAGATGTACTGGAAACATGAGGGCTGTGTGTCTGTTCCAAGGAAGCAGCATGTTGAAGCTCTGCTAATTCTGATGAAAAGAGGTCAAGCATTCAATCAGAAGATGCTTGACGCTTGTTGAGGACTACAGTGACATCTGGTTTCTCTGCAACCCGCTAAGGGACGGTTATCCAAGAGTTACCAGAGGTCCATTCAAGTATTTGATTCTGTTTGTGTCATTTTCACACCGTTTAGATTTATGTATTGAAGTTGCATGACCAAATGAACACAGTCTGGATGCCGATTCTTTTCAGACAGCCACCAGCTTTAAGACCTTCATAGACAACTGGAACATTCAAACAGGGATTTGGCTCAAAACGTGAGTTCAGATGATAATAACTCTCACACCCATTCACACACTTGAACCCAGAATAGGTGTCGTTCACTTGCGATGCGCTTCTACCTGTTTTTCAGGGTGTGTTATGACCGAGCTGCGAAACACCGCTTGGCGTTGACCTTCATCCTGTCCGCCTTGTGGCACGGCGTTTATCCAGGCTACTACTTCACCTTCATCACTGCTATCCCCATTACCATAGCAGCAAGGGCTGTGAGTAAACCTCCTTCTCTGGAATTTCAACACTGAAAGCTCATAGAAATGAGCTAACAGAAAATTAACTTATCCTTATTTATGTTTTTTTTTTATCTGTCCCTCTCTGCACCAGATACGGAGGTCTATTAGGCACCACTTCATTGGCTCCAGAGTCCTGAAGCTCGGTTATGACATTGTAACTTGGGCGGCGACCCAGCTAGCCATCTGCTACACCGTCATGCCTTTTCTCCTCCTTTCAGTGGAACACACTATAGTTTTCTACAGGTACGTGCTCCATGCTTCTGCAGAGCCTCTCTCTGAATCTACAGAGCCTTGCAAAATTATTCACCTCTCTTGCACCTTTCCACATTTTTTACAAACAGGAAAAACATGAAAAGTGTGCCATATCTATGAATTCTGACCACAAAAACAAACAAAAAAAACAACAAAAAAAAAACATGATGCTTCTGTGAAGTCATCGTTGCCTTGACAGAACGCCCGGTCTCACGTTCAAATGTATTTCACCGCATTTTAACTATATTTACCAGGTAGATAATGTCTGATAGCAACTGATTGCACTGGACTTTGTTTAGTGGGAACAGAGACAGTGGGTCAGAATAGATATGCATACCACAGCAATCAGATCTGCATCTGTATCATGACAACATTTGGAAAAAATTCAAGCATGAAAGTAAACGCCCATCTTTGCATGCATTGCATATCTGAGATTTTTTTTTTTTTTTTTTTTTTTACAAAAGGTTGGAAAAAAATCTGTAATTTGTTTTTAAATTATATATTTAAAAAAAAAATGATGTGCTTGAATATCTGTTTCTGGAGAGCTTGTCCAAACCGGTTTGGTTTGCGGAGTTTCAGATGCATGGATTCATTTGGTGGCTTTTCATGGTGTAGAGGCTAATTTTTGTACCAATGTTACTTTATATCTTCTAAATCAGAGCTCCAGAGCCACAAAGTGCCTCTTAGGAATTTTCCACAGTGGCTCTGAAAAAAGTTTGACTAAGACTGATAAAAGAACAAATGCAGCTTTTAGCTACTTTTCAGTTTTTACATGGAATAATTATGTTTCATTTCTACAGCAGAAAGATACTGAAAGTATCATTTTTCTTTGGGATGGAAACCATGTGCAAATATCATTGTCCCATTTAAGAAAATGTTGCAATCGTCTTTTAGAAAACGTTAGATGTCTCTTTTTATTTTAAAATCTAAAAATAGGTATTAAATAGTTCTTTAAAAATGACAACACATCTCCTGTGTGGTAGATATCTGTCAAAAAAAATAAGTTTTTTCATTTTTTTTTTTTTTTTTTTTTTTTCCATGCAATATTTGCATCTTCAAACCAGTTTTATTTAACTGGACTGAGGACAAAAATTGTTCTTTTGATTGAAAATGTCCTAAGTGATCAACCTTTCTGCTCACACACTGAATAAATGCCAATATTTGACGAGTCACACTCGGTTTCCTTTTCCCCACAGATCTATGTACTTCCACGTCCACATCATCAGTATTCTGGCTGCGGTCGTCCTGCATCAGAAACATAAACCCAGAGAACTCTCTGCCACCAACAAACTGGCTCCCCCCTCCTCCTCCTCCTCCTCTTCCCCGGCAGCTGCGTGCTCAGCTCGGTGCCAGCCTGTTCACTCCAACAACAACGACAAAGTAAACTGAAAGTCCCGTCCTCGCGTTGTTTTTAACCGGGTTCGGATCTTCCCAGGAGTGTGTCCTGCCTGCTCCAAGTGTGAAAAGTATATGCTATTTATTATTTTTGCTGCGACACGGACGATTGAGGCTGCATCCCCGATGTTCGCAATAAGAGCCTTCGGCCATGTTGGAGGAGCGGGAGAAGCTCAGAGACTGTGAGGGCAAGCGAAAGCTGAAGGAATATCTCCGATGCCACCTCTGCCACAGCGACTGCCTTCCCTCCTCCCGGATCCCTCCTGCCCTGTCCACCCACCTCAACACCAGCGCGCCTGCTTCAACCGCATAAAAAAAAAACCCACAGTCCGTCCTCAGTCCGTTCTATCTCTCCGTCCCCCTTTGACCGGTGGGATGGGAGCCAGTGCAGTGGGAGAGTGGCAAATACCAGAACCCGCACACACAGACTCATCTATAATCGGACACGAGGGAGGAAATATGCACATGCTCCTCCGACATGCTTGCACTCGGTCACACTCTGACGGCACACAAAGGCCGCCCTTGTGAGTTCACAAAAGAGCGTGCAAAGAGGGCAGAGGGCTGTGGCCGCTACGCCTACTTTACTTTACCCAGAAGATGTTGTAGATTTGTGTGGGGTGAGCGTGCGTGCGTGCATGCTTGCATGCGTGCGTGTATGTGTGTGAGTGAGTGTGTGTGAATAGTGATTTGGCCAAAGTTGCATGCCAGCAGCTTCTGTCAGCAACAATGTGTGTCAGTATTACTCTCACTGCCTATAGACTGGGATGAAAACTACAGGAAATACTCAAAGCAGCACCATTCTGTATGAAAGTTGGTTAATCAGGAGCTTGGGTTACAGTGGTTAGTGAATGTGATTTATCCCTTTAGGTTGTGTCTCTTTCTGTTCTGAAGTAGTGTGAATTTAATAGTGACGTCGTTCTTGATGTGCCTATCGTGCGTTCGGGGCTGGATACCTGCTGCTATGATAGAAAGGAACCGGATAGAAAGTTGGGTTAAACCAGAAGAAACGTGCAGAGACTTTTTATGGCCAGGCCGTAAACACTGGGCTCCAAGAAATGGACAATACGGAAAAGAGGACAGTTTGCTTTTTAAGCTCTGATTTTCCCTGGTAGGACATGCCAATTGAACAGAGACACCTGGTGGCTGGTGGTGCCATCCGGTCCGATCTTAATTAAACAGTAAAAGGATTTTAGCTGAAACGGACTCAATAGAGTTTCTTTAAGCACACTTCACCTGCTAGGAATCCTAAAAATGTGAACACTTAAAATTGATGTCCGATTTGTTTGAGTTTTGCTTTCGCTTTGGCGCATTTGAAACCTCAGTTTGTGTTTTGATCACAGAGGAGTTGTGAGTCTGGCACTGAGGATGTGTTTGGCCATTTTTTAAATGGGCGTGGTTGTTAATGGTGCCGTCTGTTGACTTCTTGAAATTTCAGCTGCATTTATAGAAGTAGATTCCTAGTAGATCTCTGTATGACAAGATTAAAACAAAGGTGTTTTATCCCGGCTATGTGGGAAACATTTTATGACACGATTTGCTTTTGAACAACTTTCTACCCATTGGGCAGATGTGCATTGCGGCCGTCCTTGTTTTTGCCTGATTTAATGACTGACTTCCCCCTCTTGCCGCCCTTCAGTGTATACATCTTTAGAGCTGAGGACTGAATATTGATGCGTGTTTCTAAGCGTCCTGTTTCCGGTATGAATGATCCTGACAGGTCCCTCTTTCTGCTGCCCAGTAACCAATCAAAGATGCAGGAAATCATTGAAATTCTGGGGTGGGAGTAAAATTTGAACAGTCCTGCACGAATCATTCCCGGTGTCGGCAGCAAGCGGTGGGAGCCAACTCTCTGCTTACTTCACTTTCATGAAGCAATAGAAAACTTGTTTGAGGTGTGACTGACAGGTTTTATTTAATTCTTTTTTTTTTTTTAATCTGGTGAAACTCCTCCTCTCTAATGCTCTGCACTCTGCTCCAATCAAATCAAGGTTTGCATTCAAAGAATAAACCCTGCAGGGGGAAATATATTCAACATTTTTAACTAAAGTGGCTGAAAGAAATTCTACTCAGTTCCTTATTACATGTTTTCGGTATAATAATAATAGCAATAATAATAACAATATTGATTATGTTGACCTTTTAATGCACATCAGTGCCTCGGACAGTTTATGAAGTTGCACTGGTGACCACCGATTTTGGTTTCCTGTGAGAGTTTTTAATATTTAGACGTTGGTCTGGCCATACAGTGTTATAGGCTGATTGCATGCAGACTCATTCGAGAAATGCTGGGCATGTAAAATGAAGCTTCCCCCCCCCCCCTGCCCGAGCATGGGGACCTTTACGTTTATTGTTGCTAAAAAAAAAAATGACACCACGCTGTTTGTCTACATGTGGGCAAAGCATGATGGGAGCAGGGAAAGGTGTGGCACATGCGCAGTATGAGTGCGTGGTCAGAACGAGCAGCTATTTGAATGATTTAACGCTGTTAATGAAGATTTGTTTTGTTTGCAGACTTGTTATCTGTTTGCACTGCCTGTCTGTCGATTTGGTTTTATTTTCTTATGGCGCCGCCGCTCCATTTTAGCATTGTTTGTCTAGAGGAGAGCGCGTGGTTAAACATTAATCTTAAAGTGAAATAAAGTTTCAGTGAACAAAGATGAAAATACGCATCATTTTTGTATCACCTCTGTTTCAGCGCACGGTCGAAATCCTCTCTACGCTGTAGCCTCCCATGGTATCCTCAGGGTGGCTCCCTCCCCATCCCTTGTGTCGCTTCTCTTTCCCTCTTTGAAACTGTCTTGGGTGTGTGTGTGTGTGTGTGTGTGTGTGTTTTGATCCTCTCTGCTCTTATAGAAATCTCAAAACGACCAGAGAAAACACAGAGGAGTAATCATAACAACAAACATCATTTCGTTCTAAAACTGCTGCTTTTACAAATCTAATATTTTTTTTATTTAATAGAAAAATTGATACTGTAAAACAAGACTTTATAAAGTGTTTATTCTCTGTGCAAGAAAGCCCATCAGATTAAAAAAAAACACACAATAAACTAAGTTGCCTTGATTAATAATAAGCATCAAGGTGGATAATTAAGTGTGTGTCTCTGTATTAATAGTACGATCTGTTTTAGAAGCCAGATCTTTTATGTTGCTTGGGGTAGCTGTGTGATTAAAAAAACATTGTCAAGTATAATAACATAAACAAGTTGAAATGCAAACCATTAAGACTCTACCTTGATCTGGAAAAACAGATCTTTTTTTGTTTTGTTTTACTTTAATTTGTTTCTGCATTAAATAAACACCATCACATGGTAGCTACCAACAGCATATTGGCACCCAGGCAAGATATTTTCCTCCTTTTTTCCAACTTCCTCAGTCGGATAACGTTTTTTTGAACTGGAACTGTATGATAATGTGACTTTGTTCCATATAATCATATCAGATTATATTTAGGGTTCTTTTGGAAGACACTGAGCCGATCCGAATTAAATTCTGACCTGCATAGACGTACGTTATTTGGGTCTGTTTGACAAAGTGATGAGAGGTCACATTTGTAGACAGTAAAATTAAGTCTAATATTAGCATGGATGTCCTGGGGTCTCTAAATGCAGCAAAACTATTCTCTCTTCTGATTGGACATTGACCAATCAAACTGACCAATCAGTTCTAGTTGGGAAGATTATCAAAACATGCACTCCTTACTGGAGTTTTACTTGAAAGTTGTTTGCTTATAAATGCAGATGGATAAAATCTGTACTCATACATTGTCTTGGTCAACTCATATTTTTATCTTATTGTATAATTTTCCCCTCTTAATCATATTTTCTTTGTCTCTGGGACAGGATCAAGAACAGAACTCACCAGGTAAAGAAACTGTTTGATATTTTTCTTTTAATACATATATACACAGCAAATTTTGCAAGGGAAAATTTAATATGTAAGATACATAGTCTTAACAGAAGGAAATAATTTTTGTGAAAAGCTATAAAATAATGTAATCACATCTCATGTGCTTGAAAATATTTCCACTGCCCAAAATAAAATCAAATGTTTAATCAGGGTTATGAATAAATCTTCTCTTTAAAGTACAGTGACGGGAAGTGTTGCAGAATTTTCTTAAGTTAAATTGTAGTGTAAGAAAATATTTTCAGCCAAATTCATTACCTTCTTTTATGGTTTACCAAAAAAAAAGAAAAAAAAAGGCATGGCCATTAGACCAACCAGAAAAACATGTAGTTCAAGTTTAAAACCAAACATTTCAGAGTAAAACAAGACCACTAAGTCTGCCAGTGTACAACATAAAACAAAAATATTATTTTCTAACATGCATCATTAGTGCAGCCATAAACCACTGTGCTGTCTTTTTAATTTTTTTCTTCTTGCTTGATACAACATTTTTGGCTCATTTTAAACTAAAGGTACCATATTTTAAAATGATTTATACGATCAGGGGCCACAAAAAGTATGGAGCAAAAACACACTCCTTTACATGTTAGAGTCCTAGCTGATGAAATTTCCTCATCATTCATATCTCACTACCAACCCAAGCGAAGATACACACTTACCTACCTACGCATGCAAAATGGAAATGTATAAACTCCATAAATATTTATATTTCTCTGTACATTCTGTTCATTCTTATAACTCGTCAGGATTTGTATTATACACACAGTACAAAGCTGAAACAGTCGTATACACTGACAGCATTTAGTCAGTTCAATCAAGGGCTGCAACACAGAGCAGCCAGATCAGATCTCCTTCTGCTTAGAAGAAAAATGCATTTTGTGCGTGAATACTCCAGACTCTGGATGTATTTTTTGTTTCTCCCAGGAAAGAATAACACAATATAAATATTTAAAGAACAATAAATAAAGATTTTTAGCAGAACTACCGTGCTGTATGAAAGTATTTGCCCCCTTTACAAATATAGGTTCAGATTTCTTGTCGTGACAGCTGGTCAAATTGTTTATATCCAGTCACAGTTTGAGGGTTTTTGAGCATCAGTGGCCTGTTTAAGGTCATGCAACCGCATCCAAATCTGATTAATATTGGTACTTTGACTAGGCTATTCTAGAATTGTCCTTTTGTTTCTCTTTTTTTTTTTTTTCTTTGAGTGGTTCTAAGCTGGACCTGCTGTTGTGCTTTGGATAAATACCCTGCTACATAAAATTAAAATTTGTTTTATCTCAGGGTTACAAACCAATGGCCCGACATTCTCTATCAAGATTATATAAGGAAGTAAGGAAAAATCTTCTACTGATGGTAAAAAATCCTGGTTCCATTAATTACGGCCCAGTTCCTGAAGCAGCAATGCAGCCACAGACTACCACACTGCCATCTTTAACTTTGTAAATCTTTCAAGACTGATAAATCTTAGTGACATCATTTCTCTTCAGTTGTTGATCAACTTTAGATCAGGGCATGAAATGTTGATTTTAAAGACCCAATGGTCAAATTTCACCACTCAGACATGCTTTATTTAAGTGATTTGTTGATTCTAGAAGTCTGACGGTGTCTGTGAGTAAATTGTCTTCAACTTTGCAAAAAATAAAAAAAAGTTAGCTAAAGTTAATTTATGATGTGACAAGGGAGAGATTACTTATCCCACAGGAAGCAAGCTTAGTTATGATAGATTTTCCACACTAAATAAATCTAATCATCATTTGAAACACCCTTTTGCCTTTACTCAAGTAATATTTGACTTTTTGAAAATAAAGTACGACAAAAAACAAAAGCTGAAAAACTCTGTAAGGGGGCAAATATTTTTTTTTACAGCTCTGTATTTGGTTGCTTCCTTCAATTTTAATATTCCAGAGATGGACATCATGTGCAAACAAAAAAACAACTACATAAAAACAACATGTTGAATATCTAGTTAGTTAACTTTAAGCTGAGGGAAACGATGATCGACTTCAGATCAATTGCGCAGGTGGAAAACCATGAGTCGGACTGGTAAAGAGGCAAGAAGAAAACGTCAGTCGTGCGTTGGCCAGCAGAGGGCAGCAGAGCTCAAATTATGACGGCGGTACGGGAGGAAACAGCGGGTTAAACTCCAGGCTGTTTCCGTTCAGCTGAGGGAGATAAATGAAACAGTATTCGAGATAGACGTAAGCTCACCTCCTTACTTCAACACACTCTTTAAACTGCCTCTTAAAGGCTTTCCAAAGGTGGTAGTTGGCCAGTGCGCATGAATTACTGCTTTAGCAAGACGTAAAAAAAACCTGAAATTATATGAGATGTTTACACTGTAACAGAGACTTGGACTAATTTGCTCACTGGGTAAGATATAACAAAAGCATAACGTTAACAGAAATAAACTAAATGAGTCGACGATAACTGGATGCAAAAATATATAACAAAGCTTATGTTGGAATATGTTTTAGTAGTGTTTGGTGTCTTTAAACCGGCTGCAAACTCTGCTGCAACGTTTTAAACAGTCATCCAACTTTCAGTCAGCCGAGCTGCCATCTCATGATATAAATAAGGTCTGTGCTTAAAAATGAAGTGATTTAACAGACTTAAAGCAGAGGTGAGGGTCTGTATCAGCAGGTGTTATGATTTAGCAGCCTTCCAGTCTGGACTCTTCCAACACATAACCAGTCTCCTGTGCTTTTGTCAAATATGTCATGTAAAATCCTCCTCAGAATACCCTGACAGTTTGTTTCTTGGGAAGTGTCTGGAGAACAGTCCGTTCTCATGCTCTCCAGACGGCGAGGACAGACCCAGTCAGTTCTCACAAACAGACAGGTTTTCTTCAGGACTACAAAGAGTATCCGTCTGGAGTTGGTCAGTTTTTGCTGCTCCCTGCTGGAGCAGGTGGGGTTTCATCCTTCGTCTCCGTCTGTCCTTCCTTCTTCTCATCATCGTCAGAAAAGAAAAGAAGTGGAAACATGCCGAGGATGCAGCCGATACCCACACCGATGGCTTTACCCTGCGGACAAGAGGCAAAACCCAATAAAGTGTCAAAGCAATCCACTTTGCATCCTAAAATGGGACATTTTATAAAACTATTACAAAAATTCAATATTAATTTATTTTCTACTTTCGCTGCATTAAATCTTAACAGCGTCTGACCATTCCAGAGTTTTTCATATTTTGTAAATCTTTTTTTCTTTGGGAGGAGGATTTTTTTTTTTTTACCAAAAAAGTCAGATTTTTAAAAAGAAGACAAACCTACAATATGCAATATTTTCCAAAAACAAAACAAAAAAACCCCCCTCTAAAGTAGAATGTTTTTGATGCGGGTGTTTCATCCTTGACTAGGTTCAAAATGGATTTTTATGCATTATGATTATTTTTGAGTAATGGAGTGAGAATCATTCTCATTACTCCGACACTCTTTGTATTATACTTTGTGACTCAAAACTGTAATAAAACTGTAATTTAAAAAAAATAAATAAAAATTCCACTTTCACCGCATTACATCTTTTCAATAGCTTCAGACCTTTCCAAAGATAAAAGTTTTTCCACATTTTGTAAATCTTTTCTATGTTTTACACCTGACTTGTTTAAAGGAGAAAAATCCCCAAAATGTGCAATATTTTCCAAACATAAACTCTAAAGTGGAATATTCTTTGATGTGGGTGTTTTAATAAAAGCGACTCTGGCGTACAAACCGTGTGACAGCTGACCCTGGTCTGCCACATATCCGCCTGCTTCGGACTCAGCTCGGGAATCTGCATGCCGAGTCGAGACGCCAAGGCCTCCACGTAACCTGCCAGCCTAAAGAGAAGAAGGGGGAAAAAAAGGAAACTTGAAGGATTTTGTAGTAACAATGCCATTCCCTACTTGTAATTCTCACCGTGACCATCACCTGTCAGGAACGCAGCTGGATGTCAACATGAGGAAGAAGTCAGAAAAGAAGTCTGGGGAGTATTAAATTCATTTTGGTGCGTTAAATGACTTGGCGGAGGAAAACCTGATTGGAACAGCATTATTAGTTTCATCTGGATATAAATAATGAAACTCCTACACTCAACAGGTTTTCTGTATTTATGCATCGGAAACATGGCGCTAGATGTTTATTGCTAACATGTGTTGAGGTTGTGGAAAGAGAAAAAAAAAAAATAAAGGTCATATTTGATCTAGTTTTGGCTATTTTTATGGGGGAAAAAAAAGATATTTTCTCCAAAATTCTACATTTCAGTTTTTACAATTAGTTTTGTCAACAGACAAAATATCATGTTTGTGTTTATGAGGTCCCTCAATTCACATTGGGTGTCAGGACACAAATGGGAGTCTGAAGTGAAGGAGAGCTCTGCAGTAAAAATGATGACAAGCCATAAATCAGGTTTAAAACTGGGAGAAATTCCTGAATTTCAGCCAGAAAATCAGTGAAACTGCAGTTTAAAACTCCCAGGAATCTTTAATGAGGGACATTTCTGTCAGATGTTTAAATAGCTGTGTGGGAAAGTTTATCCGGAACCTTTTAGCTGCAGAGGTTCTCGGCATAGAAATGTTGAAGGATTGAAGTAACTCAGACGCCGCTCTAGTGACAGATGAGTCCAATAAAATGAAATGAATAAAAGATACTTTCTGATGAAGCCTAAGAGTTTCAGCTTAAATGTGCGATCACATGCCAACATGCACGCATAGCAGATCGTCAGAACCAAATTTATGGACAGTCACCATGTGTGATGGATTCTGGGCTTTAGATGCAGCGGTTTGTGAGTGAGGAAAGGAATCTGAGTGAATATTCTGACGTACCGCTACTGTGGGGTTGAATCAGTGACTGGGACTAATGGATTCTCAGTTCACTGCTCACACAAATGAGCTGCAGCTGGAGCCGTCGAGCTGGAGGACTGATAGCAGCGAGCGGCGCATCTGACAAGACGATAGCGGAGCCCCGCGGTGGCCGTTGTTGCCGAGAGAGGACTGTGAGAGCCACCGAGTTTCATCAAGTTGTGCAGAAATATTTGCGAGATTAACTTTTTAGGTCTGATTCTATACCACTTTGTTCCATAAATGCAAACCCGTACTTTAAATCTCCACAACCCCACAACAAATCGGGCATTTTTTTTGCACAATCAAATTCAGTCCGATAGGCCATAGAAGTCAGGGGGAGAAAGAAACGCTCAGGAGATGAAATACAACAGCAGTACCTACACTGATCATGAGATGATGACATTTCCTGAATGCCTTTGCTGAGAACCATCCCTCAACATGAGAGGTTGTTCAACAGAGAAGCAAAAAGCAGCTTGAAAACTGGAGAGACTGTGTAATAAATCCTAATATTTTCCATTAACGGTGTTATTATTAGAGACAGAAGTGAGGGAACTGCACCTGCACAGGTTCAAAGGTGGTTTCTAGTTTCAATACGGCTGTTCTGACACATCTCACTTGGAGTTCATTCATCCTCTGAATTTTTTTCCTGAGATTAAACTCAGATAAAATAACTGCAAGTAATGAAAACAACAACATCCATACATTGATTACCAGCAGGATTGCAGGGTTCCTGATGCCCATCTCCAGGGGAAAGGTTTTTTCTTTTTTACGTTTGAGACTCAAAAGATAAATACTACATATCACGGAACCAATAAACGTTAATACCACCGTTTATCACCTGCTACACAGAAATAAAATCTTAGAAATGGAACAACTTTGTTGTTTATGTGTGCCATGTCATCCATCTACTTTCTGTGACTCAGCATCAGGTCAGTGAGTGGATGGACTATGAAATGAAACAGAAAGTTAATGTATCTGGGTCAAGAAAGAAGCCACTGCCTCCCACTTGTTCCCCAGAGTTTACTAATGGGAGCCCTGAGTTTTCATCTCGTTTTGTCAGCCTTGGCTGAGTGCAATAATGCTTTGCCGTCTGGACCGTCTGCCCCAGAAAGCCACTGATGCATTGTGTCCATAAGAAACGCAAAGAGAAAGAGAAGCCAGGAGGCAGCATCGCTACCAATGAGCCCGAATGGTCACAATGACTCATGAGCAAAATTATAGAGTATTAGTGGAGTAATTTCTGCCATTTGTCAATGGAAACAAGCTGTGAGGAGATGGAAACATGAGGTCTATAGGAACAAATCAGAACATATGTGGATTAGAATAGCACAGTTTGCTCACCGCACGTCCCAACACAGATGAAAACATAGAGAAACAGGCAAGCAGTCACTGTCTGAGGAAAACAGGTGATGAAGGATGTGATCACTAATTACTGACACTCGTTTCTGTTCCTGTAACTGTGGTTCAACTCAGAGTGTGGAGCTGACATAAAACCACTCCCGACACTGAGCTTTTGCAGCAAAAACTGAAACCCAGCAGCTTTGTCCAAATACGCAGTATTTCATTCCATGTGTTGATTACTTCATTTAGGATAATTAGATGAAGTAATTACCCTTCTGGTGAAAGCAGTTTCAACTCATCACGAGCACGTTGCCTGAAAAAAATGCCAACCATGACCTGTTTTACATCCAGCTAGTGATGAGTCTATCTCCACAGGGAACATAAACAGAGAATATATTTACAGTTAGTGATGCTAACTTTTTTGTTTTGTTGTTATTTGCAATCTGATAAAGTCAGTATTGACAGGTCAAAGGTTTATAAAATCAATGACTGGAAATTTACCACAATATCTCTGATCAGTGTTAACCCCACACTTTACTGTTGATTTAGATTGTCCGCTTACAGAATGAAAGAAACGATTGTCTTTCACATATGTGCAGTAGCAAGCAGTGCACGCTAAAGAGGAAAAATGTGAAATAGTAAGAAGGGAGGCGAAAAAGAATAAAGCAAAAGCCGATAATATATTTATCTCCAGTGTTTGTATGTGCAAGTTAAATGCACAGGAATCATTTTACATCTAATTAGCTATGCCATCAGTGTCTAATGACACTGAACTTAGTTGTGTTTTTTTTGTTCTTGGATTAGTGGCTTAACTTGGCCCCCTTCTGAGCTGCCGTTAAAGGACCGGTGACTCAGAGGAGCTAAAGTGAAGATCTTCTGTTAGTCAGAAGCCCACACTTGAGACCTGCTGTTATTGAAACAAAAGCAGCCTGTTATGCAAATGAATTGAAGTGTTTAAAGCAGTCCACTGAGAAACTGATAAAAAGCCTTCAACACACACACTGACTCGAATCCATCAAAACTGGAACAGAAAAATGAACTCGGGCAGGTCCCATCAAGTCTCACCTTGACGAACTGACCACCCGAACTCTGTCTGTCATATGATTGAATGGCAGCAGAGCCGTGCCTGTCCACTGAGAGCCTCAGACAAGTTGACTAATATATCAAGCTGACAGGTATAAAATGCAACAGCATGACCCCCATCTTCACATTGCCTTCAATTGTTGTATATTTTAAATAAGAACAAATAAACACGAGAAGACTGTTGATGCCTCAACCATTTTTGTTTTATGATGGCGCATGGTCTAATGTTGCCTCTAGAAGGCGCTAAAAATATTAGCCAGCTCACTTGGCATTAGGAAATGCAAACAATGAGCTTCTTACACTGATGGACCTTAACAGAGAGCAACACGAGTCTGTCTTAAGAGTTCTTCTGTAATCATGTATAGATATTCACAAATGTCATTTTCTGAGTATACAGTAAATACTTTTCAAGTGCTTAGCATATTTCGTTTTGTGATGCATTATAAATATAGTTTCTTTTCATTAGACACAGAAATCTGTTAAAAAAGAATCCATATTTTTGACATAATCTTCAAACAAACCATAAATGTTTACACTAACCCTGATTAATGATGCCGTCTATACCACTTCATGCACTTAATATGTAATGAAGCTTTGTTCAGCATACCCTCATCTGTGTCATGCGTGCATGTGTACAACTCTTACCCCAGTCCTGCCAGATCAGATACCAGGTTGCCAAGAGCAGCAGCTGCAAAAAAAATAAAAAATGCGAGGAGTAATTACAGAATAGCTATACACTGGTGACAGGTAAAAGGTGTAGCGTTTCTCCTGGCGATGTCATTAAAACATGCTAATGAAGCTGAGGTTGTGGGTTTAAAGTTCAAGGTAAACAATTACTATCGATTCTCTGGACACTTTGAGAAAACAAAACCATTTCATTTTCACAAAACGTATCATAAAGCACTCACATGGTCTAAACTTCAGGAATAATTTTAGCAAAAGGATGAAATAATTTATGAAACGGACTCAAACATGAATTGAATTGTTTCTAACCATCTAATTTATCTCTACTGGCGCAGAAAGAAATCAACAACCTCGATTTAGAGGATGTTAAGGTGAACAATTTGTTCTGTAGCTTCAACATTGCTGTGGAAGTGAGAAATGAAGTCTGTTCCT
Organism: Poecilia mexicana; assembly: GCF_051168715.1. Classification (NCBI taxonomy): domain Eukaryota; kingdom Metazoa; phylum Chordata; class Actinopteri; order Cyprinodontiformes; family Poeciliidae; genus Poecilia; species Poecilia mexicana. The sequence continues at coordinate 21,456,380 of NW_028263385.1, read as the reverse complement.
TTGCTTGCTGTCGTCTCAGCTACTTGTGACCCTGAATGTCGAGGATTACCAAACTTGGAACAACAGAAACACAGAAACCCTCAGCGGGAAAGACAAAAGATCAGTGGATCAATTGCTGCTGTAGCAACAACTTCAAACATCAACTCCACCATGAGATCTTAGATACTTGGATCACGTCTGTGAGCGAAGGCACAGAGCTGTGGAGAGAATATCATTATAGATGTATCTGAGAAATCGTGTGGTTCCCAGAAGAGATCTTTCTGAAGGGGGCTTACTTTTTCTAAATATATAATGTCTGATAAATTTTTAAAAAAAAGTTTAAATTAGGATGAAAAGAACATAAAAAGGGCCAAGCAAATCTTTTACCTGCCATAGTTGAAATGCCAAGAACCACACCGATGGATAACTCAATCTGTGTGCCCTGAGAAAACAATAACACAGGTTACTGGAGGGATTATTAATTTTCTTTGTATGGTAAACCATAAGCTTTCAGATTTGTACAGCATACCTCAGACACAACCTTAAACTTTAAATAGCCTTTTTGAATCTCGTTTTTAGAATAGGATGAGAAGTTTCAGTCTCAGTAACTAGCTTAATGTCCAAAAAGAAAAATAAGACCTTCAGGCAGCATTAATTTCCTTCAGTATGAACTAAAGTAAAAACCTCAGGAGGATCCAAGTGCAATCCAACTTTAGGTTTACACAAAATATGCATTTTTATTATCATGTCTTCCATTTATATTTTTATAAGCTACATTTAGAATAAGAAATAAGAAGAAAACAACTTTCTGTACAACCAACCCCTGTGATGATCAAACACACCCCTAGAGAGAAATTCAAAAACCAACTAAAGCCCTTTTTTCTGCTCACTCAGCAGGAATATGTTTGCTCAACAGAAATGTACTTACCTAAAGCTAGTAAATCTGTAAACTCCATGCATTCATGCTTAGTAAACACATTGTTCGTTTAAACACAAATATGCCTTGGGACTATTTTAGTACGCCGACACTTACAGCAACAATCATGATGCAGTTGTCCAAGAATCCAAATCCCACAAAGGGGATGGCATTATGCAGCAGGACTGGGAAGCAAATAAAAAACTATTATCAGACAAAACCTGGCAGGAAGAGAGACATTTTGGTCATTTCAATCTTTTCCTGTATTATACTTTTGCAGTCTTGGTCAAGTTGTGGTGACTTTGGGTACAAAACAAGAGCTGCCCGTCATCAACCAAGTTGCATCGGCCACTTCGAATTCGTACATATCTGGAGACATTTCATACAATTGATGACTTAACGTTTTCTAGCGTCTTTTCCCTTTCTACTGTAAAGAAACGTGGTTATGGGACTCCAACAAATCATATTCAGCTGAAGGAAATCATTTAAGTTTGAAAACTGAAATAGGATGAGATCAGGACAAACAATATGGACACCATATATTAATATTTTGTGATTTGTATTGGAATAATGATAAAAGTGACAGTAGAAATGATCAATCTGTACATGTGTCACTGAGAATAAGAGGAGGTGAGAGTAGAAGGCAGCAGCTGATCTGGGAGGAGGCTGGGGAGTTCTGGGGAGCCAAGTAGAGACAGGCACAGGTGCAAGTAATTAGCAGGATGAGGATGAGGTGGGAGGAAGGATGCATTCACTGCAGGCTGGGAAAATGCAGAGCAGCCTTAAACTGTGACAGTAAACTGCATATTCAATCCCAATGCAAGTCTGACAAAACCTGACCAAACATTTCACAAACTGTAAATTCAACTTATCTACAGAGGAATAAGTCTTTTTTTTTTTTAACTGAACCAGAATTTGTTTTTCAAAGGAAAAACAAAACAGTACACAAGATGATGCAGCATCATTGTCAGCAGGGCAAAAAAGTATGTTTTTGTAAGAGCACAATCCATCAATAATGCAGACAGATTCATGTTCTGAAGGCACAGTGAAATGAGTTTTGAAGAGGTCACGGCCCACTTCGAGTTAGCTTATTATGATTCAAGTTTAAGCGACTGTAGTTAAGGTACCTCACCCTATGAAATCCGACTGCTGAAACAATAACACCAGTAATCCCCATCATCTGCACAGCTTGGCGTTGCACAGATGACGCGTGAGGATTTTATGGCTTAAAGGTGAACCTTTTCTGGTACTGCAACACATCTGCTTGTTAACTGTGTTGATGGATTTTTGGAAACATTTTTCCTTTTTATGACTGATGTGAATTGATTTCAGTCAGCTTGTGACCTTTTGTCAAATACGACAATCAGGCTGAAAGTTCCTCAATGGATTCATTCTGTCTACCTTACTTTTTTTTTCCTGATTATCCATATTAGTAGTTCACGGTAGAGGAGCAATCACTGGAAACTCAATATTTGGTCTCTCTCACCAAATCCTTTCTGACAGAGGAGAAAACCAGACATCAAATACAAGATTGTAGGAGATCTAAAAGCTCATAATATGCAATATCCATGAACATAATTTCATCATTATTTGACAGACTGATTCTTATTTCTGAAGCTAATATAATAAAAGCTTAACCCTTGTGTGTGCGAGGACTGAGGCAAACGTAGAGGTCTATGGAAAATGATACAGGTTTTATGTATGTGGGGTCGGTTGGACCCCTTTTCGACATACAAGGGTTAAACATGTCATCATATTGGTATTTCAACATTTTAGGTCTATTTATTGCACCCAAATCAAGACTTAGAGAGCTTTAACCCTGAGTTTCCACATCAGCATTCAGCACCGCAAAGGCCTGGTAATGAGACATTCATCTGATTCAGGTGTGTTGAAGGAATGAATCTAAAAGCTGCAGGACATAGGTCCCAGTCTCAGACTGCCAAGGTTGGACTCGGCACTCCAAGTCCAATCTAAATCAGTTGCTGCTGTTACAAAAACAAAGAGTTCACAAATAACTCCTTAAAGTGGAAAAAAAAAACTGATGAAAGAATCAAACACGCAAAAGCCTACTGCTGTGAATTATGATGGCAGCTGTGCTTGATGCTGATGTGTTAAGACAGCAGGTCGAATCGGTGCTTAAGAGTTTTACTGAGCTCCTCAGCAAAGTGTCTCAGCAGGGAAAAGGGTTATTTTGGCAAAGCACAACTCCAGGCATGAAGATATATTTATCACACAGAGGAAATATATTCAGATGTGAAAAATGTGTTTTTGCCCCTGCAGCTTATTGAAACAATGCTTCATTTCTCTTGAAGTGACTGAGGTAAAAACAATGAGCTGTGCAAACCTGCTTGTATTTAGAATGTGATAATATTGTGAGGAAAAATTGAAAATTACATAAACAATTTTCTAATTATACATTATCTTAAGAGATTGCTTCAGAATTATGGAGATGTATGTTGGGTTTCAGTTTAATTGAAGAGCCACTGCAGGTCTGAGACAACAAGTGTGGTGAATAAAGATGGGTTTAATTAACACTGAACAGACTGAATATATACCAGGGAGTCTGATTACTGACCATAGCACAATGGCTAAATGAACAGATGAGGAACAGGTGAAGGGTTAGGTGCCTAGTTTCAGAAACCTTAACCTCAGTCATAGCACATGATCCTTTAACAATGAACCCACAAATTCAGCTACAGCTGTAAAAAAATCATTTGACTAATCTCAAAAAGTCCATCAATTGTCCAGACTGTACCCCTATTGAGCGTCTGTCTTATTTCAGAGATGGGTGATCACCAAGATGTTTTCTGACAAATGTGAGATGGGCCTTTGATTTACATTTGGTCAACAACATGGATTCCATTTTCTGCCAGTCTCTTTCTTACTGATGAATTATGATCACTGGCCTTACTTGGTGACACTAATGTCTGCAGAGCTTTAGAAGCTATGCTGGGTTACTTTGTGATCTTCTTGATGAGTCATCAATGTCCTCTTGGGATAATTTTAGTAGGCCAGCTACCACCGTTTTATGTCTTATCTGTCGGTGAAAAATGACTCTCACTCTGGCTTGCTGGAGTTCCACGGATTCAAAAATTACATTGTATCTCATCTTTTCCTGAATTTCTTCAGATCAAGGTATAATGTGTTGCTTTTTTACATATTTTGTCTACTTTATGCTCTTAGAGACCTTGAAAAAAAATCAGTTAATCACAGTTAATTCATAATTTAACAAGGAGGGCATGGAGGGCTGACTTAGAGGAGCTCATTATGTGAACAAATTCATAAATCACCACATTCTGCATGATCTTCCAGAAGAAAGAGAGGAATAGACTTACCATATCTCAACTGGGCTGCAGTAGGTGGTGCGATTTCCAGCTGCCCTGAAAAAAGACAAATGAAAAATAAAATGTTACAAAAGTATCTTGGAACATCCCAGCATGAATGATATGTTTAAATTTCGAATGGTAAAATTGATCAATAAGGACCGTCTGGGCACAAAGAAAAATAGCAAGAGACGGTGGGAACATTTAGCAAGAAGCCAGAGGAGATGGAAAACAGTCAGAGGAAATCGGAAACAGCTTTCCATCATTGTCACTTCACCCGAGTCAAACATGGATGTGAGGACAAAGGCAGTATCATTGATATTTCTGTTGGCAACAAAGCCTTGGAGACAGAACCTGCTATCAGATATGACAAGTGTTTGAGAAGGAGGGTGGTGACAAACGGACACAGATAAAAGACAGAAGGTGTAAAAGCATTTTATTTTACTTGGTTCTCTGGTCTAACTTAGCTGAAAATAAAACTAAGCTGAGAGTCTAATTACAGTTTTTATGTGCTGTGGCAATTAAGCGAAAGACTGGATGACGATGTCCTGTGAACTGTATATGGCATGAGAGACTGTAGGATAAGCTCCAGGTTTATCCTGCAGACTGATGAGCTATAAAACCAAAGACAATTACATGAGTTTAAGGCTGATCACACACGGCAGGATCATTTCCTTTGCAGGTTGCTTGAAATTGGATTCCCTGCAGTGAGGTCAGACGATATGCAAGTTCACATAATGAAGTCTACGGCACCACTCTCCGGTCTTATTTTACCTCTGCAGGTAAGGTCAGATTGAGGGAGAGTTTATTTAAGGGAATGAAGCCAAATGAACTCCCAGCAGAGTATTCCTCAGCCTCTGCTACTACAACCGAGTGTGTGAATTAATAGATGCACTTGCAGTCCCCACATGCTGTCTGCACTGATATAGGAATGAGAGCAGATAGGAGGAAGACTATTACCGCCGAGTATCGACTGGAAGCAGCAAACTGCAACAGCCAGGTGACCAATTACAGGAAACACCAATGGGAGTTTGGCCACCGGAGCCTCCGGGTTCTCACCGGGGTGTGGTGGCATCAGTCCCTCCACTCAGCCTTCCAGTTCTCATCTGCCCTTCCTGTTCCATCTTCTCCGCCTCCTCTCATCATTCCTGCTCGCTGCTCTCCCAACTCAAATTACAACGCTCTCATGTTGCTCTAGCAAAGACAGAGAACCGAAGGCCCATTTCGAATGTATGGACGAAGTTCATCATCTTTGCTCACTGTTGCCTCCAGCTTCGACAGCTTGTGCAAAATGAAGTATTGCTCATTTCAAAATTCCCTCCGGAGCGTTCTTTCAGCTAATCAACTATTATCTCCGGTCGCAGGTTGTGGAAAACCCTCGCAGCTTAATAAGCATCAATTATTCCACAACAGCAGAAGAACAAATTGACACTGATGAAAGTAATTTCCACAGAGCCAGTCTTGTTTTGTACCAGAAACCATCGCCAAGCCTTTATTTCCTGTTTAGCAAGTATTAAATAAAACCTTTCTATGGTCCACCTGTCCCATCAACAACACAGCTGCTGTTTTAGCTTCATAACTTTTCTCACCGACACAGAAATATACCCTCAGCTCTCTCATATACAGCAAATATAACATGTTGATTTTTTTAATATTTACAACGTAAAATACATAGCAGATTACATGTCTGCCCTAAAATACCAAGTTATTTAGTCTTAAAGTACATGATTGTTTCATTCTGTTGAAACATTTTACAGAACATTGTAGAAGGACAATTTTCCATAATTAAAAGAAGCTTAATTTCTGCTCTTTACCAGAAAATTATGGAGGAGAATCTGGATCATCAGTTTGTGATCTTAAGCTGAAGTGCTTAAGACAACAATCACAAGCAGACTAGCGAGTTCTCCACTTTATGTTTCAATAAGTAAATAAATAAGGTTTTAGAGTGGATAAATCAAGGTCTGGACTTAAACCAGATTTAGATTTTGTGGCATGACCATAAGCAGGACGTTCATACTCACACACAATTGTGCTTTGTATTTATTCAGGATATAATCTTTTGACTTTAAAATTTGAAAAAAATCTATAAGGAGGCAGATTATGGAGCCTCCAGTTTCAGTTTGAACATTTTAATAACTTAATTTTAGAAGTCTAAAATAAATAAATGAAAATAATAAATAAAAAATAAATGAACGGGTTATGAAAACAAAGGCGTCTCGTTTAAGTAAAATCTATATGAGGTATATATGAAGATGTAATCACCGATATAGAGACTCAAAACAACTAGTTTAGGACCTACTATTATGTTAAGTTAAATAATCTAATTTAAAAATGTGGTTTACTTTTATATCTCTCAAAAATTTGTGAAGTTGACACAATTTTAAAACATTTCTCAACCAGTCTGACTCTTCCAGGTTTCATCTAGCCATTCATCAACTCTAATCTGGCTGGCATTGCTGCATATTGCCCCCACAGCTCCTCTTGTTCTCAGAGTATTGATTGCTTGTGGGCTTGTATCCCCAAGAGCTATTGCCCAGAGTGACTTCAAATTCAGCCGACCTGAGTGGTGAAAACATTTAATGGGCTGTGATGAGCTGCTAATCAGGAGCAGGGCAACCAGGTTTTACTCTTAACTTCAGGATCTACAACTCCTACTGATGACAGTGTTTACAGATGAACACAAAACAGGGACAGATTTTCTGTTTTTAATGTTTGTGGTTGTTTAATCCAATTTTTTGTTTCATCTTCTTGTTTTATGCTTCTGCTGATACCTGCTGCTCTGTTACTCTCTGAGTGATTCGGCCACCAACACCGAACTGTACTTCTTTTGCTAAAAAAGAAAAAAAGAAAGAAAAAAAAACAACAATGAAAAAGTCACACTTTGCTGACACTTTTCGGCCTTGACAAATGGCTCGTTACAGACTTTGCTGCTAGGTGCTGGTGCAGCATGAAAGTGAAGTGTGAAGAGAGTTTTGGAAAATGGAGATAAGTCTGAGGCAACCAAGAACCAAAGCAAGGCTCAGCTTTGATGAGTGAAACTATGTCAGCTCACACTGAGCGCCCTGCGCCTCAGTAAAAATGAAAAATATGGGTGGTGAGATTTTCTGCCAATTCAGGTATTAGTGTCACAGAGGCAGAAACAAGAAAAGCTGCAATTGCATTTTTTTATTACGAGCTATTCAAACTGGCACAATATTTCTTGTTTCTGTGTTCGCGTGTGATTCAATATTGCAAATGTGAGTTGAAGAGACAGCTTTGTGCTTTGTTTCAGAAATAGATGGCATTTAAGAGTTTCATTATCTGAGATGGTGTTGTGTGAGTCCTTAAACGTGCTGTATAAATTAGTGTCGCCTGATTGAAATTATATTGTGTGTTCAATTTAGCATGTGTGTGTGTGTGCATGTATGTGACCCAGGGTTCAACAGAAAAGGAACAATAGAAGGTTAAAACCATCCATCAAAAGCCCAGCCTCTGTTGTTCCCCCTGTGATGTAGGAGACAGGAACGGGGAAATTAAACACAAAAAGGATCTTGTGGACATGGCATTCATTAGCAAATTTAAAATGTGAGGAAGAAATCAGCATTGAGTTTGGATTTATTAGGCCTGATAAGAAGGGATGCAGTCCTTGGCAGGTAAATATTAACTCATAGTTAATACTTTAGCAGATATGGAATTAAAAAAAAAAAATCATATTTTAAAAACCGATAGATTGAGAAGGCATCTAAGTCCGCAGTATTTAAGACCTGCACAGTATTTTTTTTTTCTTCTCATGCTGTAAATTTTAAATTCTGGTTTTATATTTTCACCTTTGTGTGAAAACTGCATAGTTCATCTTGCCTGTCCATTTGCTGCTGGTACACTTGAATTTAGGTTATTTGTGTAGATTATTTCTAATCTATTCTATTTTTCAATTCTTTACTTTTGTCATACTAATCCAGGCCTAGGAACAAATTGTTTCCAAACCTGGTAGGAAACCTAAATAGAAAATCTGAAGTTTTTTTTTTTCTTTTAATCATTTCATCCCAGATGTTTTGTGTGTTTTGTCAGAGGTCAAGCTCATCTACAAAGAAAAAATAAGATGATCCATCATCGCCTTCTGACCTCAGTCCTGAGTGGACAGGTTCATTTAAACAAAAGCCACCTTGAATATCAAACAGCTCCTACTCTGCATAATTGCACCAATACCGGAGCTTCAGCCGTGGCTCTGTCATGTAATTCATTCCTCCATCTGCCTAAACACTGGGGTCTGTGAGCATATCTTATAGGATTGCTTAAAGTTGGCAATACATTGAAAGTCTTTTTGTTTTCAGTCCTTAGGTCCTTATCAAGTTTTCCTTAAAGACAGACACTAGAAGTCACCTTTAGTTAGTGTGTCTAATCAGTCCACATTTAGAGATTTGATGTGTACATCTTTCACTTCTTTAACACAATTTCTCTTTAGACATTGTATTTCACATGTCAATTTGAAATAAATCTATCCAGAGGGAACCTGGCAAACTTCTTAAAGAAACATACAAGATAAATGTAACAGTTTGAATTGTTTGCTAGGATTTGGTAATAAATTGAACAGAAGGGAAAAAAAAAACTGGATTTGGTCTGATCCTTGGTGGGGATGCCATACAGCAACTTTGCCTGTATTTGAACACCCAGAGTGAAAAATCATGACACAAAGCACAGAAAAAAATATTACAGGGTTCACAGGAAATGCTCGGCACTCTTATGGACTGATTAAACAAGAAACTTGAGGATGTTTTCCACAGAAATTCTCTGAGCAAGAGCTTTAGAAAATAAAATTCCTCCTTTACAATTCTAAATACTGCTAAGTGTAACATAACTGTAATCAAATCTGAAATGTTTTGGTGTGGTTTCATCACAGAAACTACTAAACTAACAAAATCCACAGGAGAGTAACTGAACTGACTTCCTGGTATGCAAGTAATTTAAGAGAATCAACCTTGTTTTTCTGGGAGTCGAACATGATAGCAACATCTTTCTAGTGTGTGTATTTGTGTAGGAGTGTTGGACACTTCCACATTAATGGGGAGGTAATCTGATTGTCCATCAGTCACAGTCAGTTATATCAGCATACACTCTCATGCTGCAGCACTGTCTGTGTGAAATATTATGATGGTAACACAGAGAGAGCTGAGGCAGTATGACGTATAAAAACACTCTTAGAAAAGAAGGTTATCTTGTGGAAGGAGATGAGAACTCATTGCTTGCCTGTTCGCCTCAAAAGGTAAAAAAACAAACAAAGAAAAAAAACTTTTTATCCATCTGAAGCTCTAATTTATAACAGAGAAACAACATAAAAATCAAAACAAATGCAGAGTTTGTTTATTTTACATTTTCTCTGTCACTACATGCATGAAAGTGAAAAGAATGTTAACACATTAAAATGTTATTTTCAAAAGTTACTTTTACCTGACAAATGAGTGGAGTGATGCTCTAATTTAATGAGCATCACTGTGCATCAAACATCTACTTTATCTAGAACTTAAACATCTTAATGTGTGGAGAAAACATTGATGCAATTAAAATGACTTCTGATAAAAGAATTTCAGTATCTAGCAGGTATCAGTGACAGGGAAGAGCTGAACTATGATTGGACTGGAGGGTTCCTTCATTTCTTTGAACTAAAATATTCATCACTTCCTCATTCCATATGAATATCCAAGTCTCAGGATTATTAGACCTTGTTGGTTCTTATTCACACACTAAGCACTTCTGAGGACTCAAACACACTAAAAGGTATTTAGCATGGCTGATGTTTATCTTTGAGTGTTCAAGAAGAAATTCAATGTCATATTGATGCTAAATTTAGATTTTTTTTTTTTACTCTGAGATTGCATCCATTTGTTCTTTGACAAATATTTAAAAGCTCAACTTTTGTTCCCATTTACCCATCGCGATGTTGGACAAATATGTACCCACTCCAAAGAATAAAAATAAACCAAGTAAGTTTATATAAATTGATTGATGGCCTGCAATCAAAACACTCTGAGGATCAGCATCTTCTGCAACTATTGGGTTAAATTCTTTCTGCAAAAGGTAAATAATTCAAAGCGCAAACCTCTGACAGTCTAAATGCCACCATCTCTATATATGTGACCTTTAACACAAATAGCCTTTTTTCTGGCCTTTCTTTTCCCCAATGAACCAATCTGCAGTCCTCAAAAGCCTCTGGGTTCAGGGAAGAGTTATGTGGAGTGGAACGTACGAAATACCTCAGTGCAAAGTAAAATGCTCAGTCTTTCCAACATAGCCATGTTAAAATGAAACATTTAAAATAAAGAAAAATAGTGAAGGTTTATTTAACTAAACAAATAACTAAATAATACAGTTGAATGCAGGTTTTACAACTTGGATTTCTCTGAGGTTTAATCTGCTAGTCCTGATTTTTGTTTCCTAAGAAGTGTAAAACATAAAATAGAAAAAAAAATCCTGCAGATGACTCAAAATAAAAATGTAGAAATTACCAGACTGTCCCCATTTATACTATAAAGCATATGTCCCAAAATTTTATGTGATTTTTATTGAACTAAAAAGTGCATCCACGTGTATGTTGTTGGTTGATGCATTTAAAGACATAAAATGATGGGAGTTCTTTGTTATGATGCATTCAGTGCACATGGAAAAAGTCTACTTTTCAGTCTTAAAACTCCAGCTCACATGTCAGAGGTGTTGGAAGAAAACTGACTGATCCAATTTCTGCACGACTGATTGTAAAATGTCACTTCAATTTATAACTATTGATTTGAACAGAACGCACTCAAATTTGCCCACCATCATCATGACTGAGTAACTAAGCTAAAATATAAGGATTAAGCATCGAGTCTCCTGCAGTCGCAGGATGAAAAGAAGATGGACGCTGATAAGTCTGTCAAGAAAAAATATATATATTTCTGCCAATACAGCAGCCACAGCGAGTCAACCGGCCTAGCAACCACTGATACAGCTTTTCTGTCGCCTGTATGCATAGGTAAGAGAATCCCGCAGAGTCTTTATAGCATGAAGGTGAGGACGTCAGCGAATTCCCGGCGGGCAGGGCTAAAAGGTGAAAGAGGAGGACAGGAAATGTCCTCTGCATGTTGCCACCTCAGTCAGTGTAATCCCTATATTTTAGTACGCTCACATTTTCAGCTGTATAGTAAAAAAAAAAAAGATTTAAAATTCAGTAAGTACAACCATGGAGAAGACAGCTGGTTGGTAGTAGTCCAGGAGACAATCAGAGACAGCTCAAGAGGTTGAAGCTAAGGAAGCTGACAGTTCACAAAGAGTTGTGTCCAAACATAATAATGGAAGGTTAAGTGGAAGGAAAAATGTCGTATCAAATGAATCCTGTATTTCCTGTCGTCTCTGGGTCTACTGAGGAGATTTCTTGTTTAGGCTGCCTTAAGTGCCAGCCAGCTTGTTCGGGTCCCCAACCACCTGGTTGCTAATTATCTTCTACTTTATCCACAGATGTTTCCAAATCCTTAACCATCCAGTTCACTGATTAGTCTCCCAAAAACACACAAGCTCTCCATGTCTTCTCTTCCTCTGCCTGGGAGCAGTTTTTGAAAAATTAGTTCAATTAATCCTGAGCTGGTCTGCTACAGTTGGGTCAATTTCTTAATTAAAAAAAAAAAAAAAAAAGCAAATATTTTTGGTGATTATAGAAGAGATAAATCTTAAAGTGCAAACTAACTGATTCTGCTTGTCTTATTAAGCTAGATCGAGGTTACAACTTCAAGATTTCATGTGACTATTTAAACCAATAAATACAGAATATTCAACCTAGGTCATTCGCGGTTGAATGACCTAGGTTATATGAGACTCACACAGTTGATACTTAAGGCAGTGGATATTGACACAGATTAAATCTGGCTGTTTCCAACAACTGAAGAATGTACAGAAGAAGTGCAATCCAATACATCTGTAACTACACAGCTTGACCTTTCAAAGAGCTGTTTTAAAGTGTTTTAAAACCACATGTAATACTTTGCAATATCACATTACTCTGTTTATATTCTGTCTTGCATAGGCTTGTAAAAAACAATCTGCTTTCAAGCTCTATACCCTCCTATTCTCCCTGTTTAGTTCCTGTGGAAAGTTCCAGAAATGGGGTTGTCACAAAACTCAAAAAGTTTCATTTTGGTTTCATGTGATCAGAGCAAATTCCTCTGTTTGCTCTGATGTTTTCTGTGTCCTTATCTTGGCTTAGCACAAAAAAGAAAAAAAAAAATCAGGTATCCTTCTCCTTCCACCTCACAGTTATCCACTACTTTGTGTTGGCCCATCATACAATATTCTAATAACATACATTTAAGTTTATGTTTGCAGTATGACAAACTGAAAATGTTCAAGTGCTGTAATTATCTGGGGGTCAAGATTATAGCTTAAAAAACAAACAAGTCTTGATATAAAATATAAAACAATTCATTTTCAAATTCCTGTCTGCAGGATTATTATTACGTTATTTAAAACGAGATTTAAGATCGGTCTGTAAAACCTATGAGGAAACTCATTTTCAAAACTGTGTGAGAGAATAAAAACAAAGCTTCTTAGCAGCGCTGCAGAATTCATAGCAGGATTTCTATCTTCATAAGAAAAATCCATCTGATCTTTTTTTTTATGTCCTTCCATAATATTACTGAGACCATAACAAACAAAAATATTTGAAATCTTAACTTCTGGAGTTGATGCGATATTTATATCTCACAATATCACTGTTATGAAACTAATATTATTTATTATAATATTAATACTAATATTATTTATTAAGCCTGTTAATAAATAATAAGTATGGTAAACCACAGGCGCCGTGTTTTATCCCCAGCAGGAAAGAGTGTGAACAGTTTTGGGTCAGCACAGAAGCTGTAAAGCCTCTTCATCATCACTTAACTGTTTCTCCCGCTGCATCCCCCTCCTTATTGATTGACAACTTTCTCTCTGCATGTGGGAGATCCTCTGCTCTGGTGCATTTCTCATGCTCCCATAATTGTATTCTTACAGAGATGCAGTAATGCCTCCACACTGAGTACACTGCACAATTCACTAAACGATACCTACAGAGCGACAGCATCAGTGACAACAAGAAAGAGTAAATGCCTGATAAAATTAAAAATTAAAGAATTATTAAAAGTTACCTTGAGGCTATGGTTTTGGGAAAAAACAACATTTGTTTATTTTTTTCAGCAGATATCTCTGGGTTGCTTGAGCCCACTTCACCAGTCCACTTTAAACCTGACATTAATACTTAGAAGTAATCTAGACTCCCGGCAAACCCAACTGTAAAAATTGCTGCATCATGAAGGCACAAATCAAAACAAAAGGGAAGGACGCCCACATGTCCTCAGACAGTGCCAGCTACTGATCATTTATCCTGCACAACATAGATCAGAAGGTCTACAAGCACTGCCCTCCATGCTGTCTTACCACATAATAAGACTGCAGATTTATAAAAAGAGACACGAGTGTAAGAGAGGTTAGTGCATTTATACCTGCTGTAAACAGAACAGAATACATCAAACAGACTGCAATCAGTCCAAAATGTATAATATATGATCACGGGTTACATAGGTCCATCAAAATTCAGCCACACTCATTCCAGATTCTTATAGTAATTTTCTTTAGCTCCTCATCTATAGATAATGACATTTATGAGAATTGGCTCTGAAAAAAAAAGGCTGCGGTCAGCTTTAGAGCTGCATTTAAAGATCAGCCATTTCTAATTTTTAGGAATTTGACCAGAATCTGCCCACAGCCTAAGGCCATTCAGACCTCAATTATCCGTGAAGAGATTGTAATAACCATTTTAATAAAACACCTAATTTATTTCTCCCTGCTGGGATTTAAAACTGCGGCTAATCTCAGTTCAAATTAAACAGGGTGAATCACAGAGCTAACCAAAGCTAGCTCCATGCAAACAGACTTTGTAACAGTTTCAACCCCTGCTGGACTGGCAATTGCAAGAGCTCATGCATTTACACAAAACATTTACAGAAGAAGTGCATCTGTCTTACTAAGGCAAAAGAAAAGCTTGAGTCATCATTACCCATCATAATAATATGATTCTTTTTTTTATATGTTGAAAACAAAGCATTTTACAAGCAAGTATTTTTGTCTCCAAGAGATGTAGATAGAAAATTTCACCTGACCCAATGTTACCACTTTTTTTTTTTTTTTACTTTTCCACGCACAAACAAAAACGTGGATTGTCCACAGGTAGAGCACAAATAATTGAACCTAAAGGGCGGACTTTATCATACTGACGGTGTTGAAATGTAACACCTTGTACCTTCTGCTTCACTGTAAAACACTACCTACCTTGAGCAATGGCTATGGACTCGAACTTATGCAGCTCCCGCAGCAGACAGCTGCGTTCCGACGGGTGGAGGCTGTAAATGAAGTCCTTGGCTCCGCGGGGTGAGTTGAGGGGCTCCACGGGTTCCTTCAGGGGATGTGTGCCCAGGTAGCATCGCTGCACCAGCGCGGAGAGCGGAGGCTGTGAGGCGAGCCTCCCCGGGGAGCCTGATACTACAGCGGATGGTTCGCCGCTCCTGTGTCCGGCTCTGGACAGTCCTCCCCCGGCTGTCAAGGAGAAGGCAGGCCGCAGGACTCTCCGCAGGGAGGGAAGCATCTTGGGGATGAGGGTAGAGAAATAACCCGGAGTCCTGACGGACAACAGAGCTGATTGTAATTAGAGTAAAATTGTATTTTTCTCAACCACGTGACATTACCCATGATTTCATTATTTATGCTACAAACTAACGTCCGCACAACGGTGGCAGAAAAACACAGTTTCTCTATCCGAATGTCGATTCTGAACCAAATGCGAACCTGACATTTCCCACACACACTATTTTACGAACCGGTATTTTAGTTTACAACCCTCTTCTGAAGCAAAAAGCTGCATAAACCAAACTGCAACATGACTTACTGGGACGCACCTCAGTCGATGCTCCGCTGTCCCGTCCTCCAACCTCCGCCAGGAGAAGCCCAAAAAACACGGCAACCGGTCCGGTTCATACGCTTCACTCGCTCTAAGAGTTTCCACACAGTGACACAGAAACCGCAAACATTAAACCGACTTGTGTAACACCAAAAGAAATCACATTTTCGGTTTCTTCGGACTAACCTCTAGCTGGCAGGATGGAGTGAGGCGGATGAGAGGGCACAGCGGCGGGCAGCGACCTCGAAAATGTTGACCAATGGCAGCGCCGCTTTCCTCCGTGCGTAACTCTGACGGCACCGTCAGACGTACGCACCTCTGATCACAGTCTCATTTGGGGACTGCTTGGGTCAGAAATTCAAAGCCTGCTGTGCTGAAGAATGTGTAAAATGTATGTAAACGGGGCAAGTTATACAGGCAATTTAATGTCAAGTTTGGAATAAAAAGGCGTCATGTGATTACTATTTTTAGGATGTTATGACTGGTTCATATTGTCAATGAAAATAAGTGCCAAAACGTTTTATGTAACTATTCATAGCTCAGTCAAGATGAAAATATTAGACAAGTGCAAATCAAGTATGTCACAAATGGGTGTGTTCACCCATTCCTTTCCATCCAGGTGGGGCACTTCAATTGTTTAACCAAACCCGAGTCCACACCCAAAGGAAAAAAAGATATCACGTGGCATTATGTTTCAGAAGGAAGGCGCCCATTCATTAAAAAAAAAATTAAAATTAAAAGCTAACGTCTCCTGAGTGTGATTAAATATTTTGCCGATTATAAGCGTGTTTACAGATCTTAAATGAAAACATGTAGACGTTGGTTGAGAGCTAGTAATTAAACCTTTGTAAGAGCGGCCTCTGGTGGCCACAGTGTCGCATAACAAGATTTTTTTTTTTTTTTTTACACAACGTTTGGTCCCTGTGTGTGGCGGTGGTTAAGTTCTTTGGGCTGCATTCAGTCTCTCTTATGTATAAAAGCTGTGTGAAATACATCGATCAAACAAAATGTACAAATTATAGCGTCTAATATATCGGTTTTAAATTACAGCTCGAGTCTAAAAAATATAAAATGGTTCTTGGTTCAAAGATTGTCAGGTATTGCATATAACATTTTTATCCTTTAAAATGTAATAGGTATTATATTATACCCACTCAAAAACCATGAATATACAAAACAACAAGAACAACTGAGCCAAAGTAAGTTGATTATTTTTATTATATTTCTAAAGGTGCCACTTTTTCCTGAAAAATAAACAGCATCAAAGCTTAAACTATACAGGGACAGGCAGCGAGAGGTCAACTCTCCACTGAGAAAATGAGCAAAAGACTAAACTATGTCACAGATTAAACTGTAATGTTCAAAATTTCACAAACTATATACTTCTTACTCATAGGATACACTGGCATTTGGAAATATATATTTATGCTAAGAATTTGAATATGGGAATTACAGGTTAATAGCATATTTTAGATATTCAGACAGAAAAAAATGACCAGGTCATAAAATAAAATTGCCTTCAGGGGACAGCTGTCAAGTTTATGAATATTTCTGTGTTAGTCCACTATCTGTTCAGTCATGCTAAAATAACTGTACAAGCAAAAACTAAAACAATACAGACACTTTAACCAACTCAGAGAAAATTGTACAGTTATTTTGTACACAAAACTTATAATACTGTTGCCCGTGAACTCAGTTAAACAGCTTGCCTCTCATCTGCACATCTGTTTTATATCTTTCTCACACTGGAACGGATAAGCAACCTTCTCACTCTGGTATATATATATTTTTAGAACGTATAAAAATAGAAATAAGATGAGAACCAAGATGGAATTAAAACACTGAAAAAGAAAATAAATTAAAAATGTGTGAGTTCCTCGACTGACCATCGCTAAACAATATTTACACTTTCATACATCTTGAAGTACACAGTGCTTGAACTGAAACGCAAATGAATTACAGACGTGGTGCCACTAACCTCCTTAGCTTATAGTCTAATGCTACGATACGAGGATTAATCTCGTATCCCAAAATCTTATCAAAGTCCTGATAAAAAAAAGTAACTAAAATGCTACTTATATTTATAGTTTATGAATTATACATGTTGATCCGATTTCCTCCTTTTGACTGAAACAATATCTGTACATAAAGAATGATACTGCAAAAGTTGGAAATGTTAATCAGAAGTACTTTCTTGTTAGAGTAAAAGGAAACAAAAAAAAATTAAACTTGGAAATAAAAATGTTTAGAAATTTTAACTGAGAATCTTTACATCAAAAATAGTTTGTCTCATTAAAAATTCATATCACTTGTTTTTAATTTTTCAAACTGTTGCACATGGATACCATAGTACGATAGGAGAGGGTCAATAACGTTTATACATCCTACAAATCTCAGTATGTAGTCTGCAGAGCCAATAGATATGAGAAATCAAACACCTGCAGGAGGAGTTTAACCAAAAATTTATATTAACGCAGGGGAGGCCGATGATGATTACAACCTTTTTAGATGTTTTGAAACTAAAAATCATCACTCTGAACCATCACACTCATCCTCAATTTAGATGTGCTAAATTATTTACAAATTATAAAGACACTAAGACAAGCAAATATTTTAAAACAAAAGATCAAATTTCTATTTATATAACCTCGTTACACTTTACAAAGTAGCCTGCAGCAATGCGTGGTCAAACAAGTGGTAGCACAAAGTCAGTTCCTCTGCTTTGCCACAGCTTCCTGGGTCGGCCATTCGGGTCCATGAGGGGCTCTGATGTGAGCTGTGTTTATGCCTCTGAGCTGTAAGTGGAAGACAGCTTAGTGTCCATTATTCTTCATAAACAGTGGTTGTTTTACCACAGGAAAAGGTCAGCCAAGTCATTTGTGCTCTTTTTTCAGAAAAATATTCACAGAAGCACATCCTAATATTTCACACTGTTACAACACGCATCATGGACCCAACACAGCACAAATGATAAGTGTTTTGGTTTAGAGCTTCTGTTTGATGGCCAATGAAGAATAAATCTACTCAGCGGAAACAGAAACAACCACAAGGGGGCGCTCTGGTCTACTACTGGTTATGCCAACGATTCTGCCTTTGACTGATGGATCAACCAAAAAGAAAAATCTACACTAAGTCGAGGTTAAATGTCTTTGAGGTGACGTATTTTCACAAGTGAACAATTCATAAGAGAGGTGTCTCCTATAAACACAAAAAGCTTTTTCTTTCTTTTAAAGCTTTTGACCAAATTCCCAAATATTTTTTAATGGAAATTTCCATCATCAAAGCTCAAGATACTTGTGACACCAGGCTGGCAGTCGGATGATGCCGTCAGGCGATCCGTGGAGCTGAACGGTCGTTGGTGAGGGTTCTTTTGAGCTTGACCCCCTTGCGGATAGCCACAAGCATGTTTCCTTCATCTTGTTCGTCCGCCTCCTCTCCACCTCTCTGGTACGGCTGGACCAGCTGGTTGGGCAGGGGAACGGTCGGAGGGTTGGTGGAGGCTTGACCGCTCCAGGACGTCAAAGGAAGCGTGCCAGCTTCGTCCGGTCTTACAAATGTCGAGGAATATGAGCTTTCCTCTCCTCCTCGGATCTCCTCTGGACTCCTGCTCCCGTTAACTGCTCCTGACATATCAGGCACTGTAGGGATTTTCACAGGCACGACAGGAGTACGAATGGGAATGGGGCCTCCGCCCACAGAGCCGGAGCGACGGGCGCAGGGTTTAGAGGAGGGGGTGCGGCGGATTGTGGCAACTCCAGGGGTGATGATAACTGGACCATGACCTGCAGGGAGGATTACAGAGGTGGGATGAATCCTTGGCAGGTAATGATGATACAAAGCAAATAATAAAAGCTGCTAGAAAACTGTGGTTTTAACGTGAAGCAACCTTTAACAGATACACAAAAGAAAACAAAATGTATTTTATTGATATTTTACAATAAAACATGAGAAAAACAACATGTTTTTCAAATAAAAATAAATCAAAATCTGAAAGGTGTGGAGTACGATTTGTATTCAGTCCCACAGAGTAAATAGTTGGTATTTGTTTGAGCCACATTTTGCCTGTTAGAGGCTTTAAATCTCTCACTGCCTAATGACCAACCTCTATTTAACTCTATTAATCTTCCTATCACCTCTGACCTGCTTCCATGACTCAAAATAAGTTACACTCGGGTGGATTCTATTACTAATTGTTTGAGTTTTATTTTCATTTTTGTTTAAATATATGCCTGAGTTTGTGGTTGCAATAAGAAAAACCTCAGTTATTTGTACCCGTAGAAGTAGCAGTGTATTGGCCAGCAGGAGCAGACGGATAGGCTCCTGTGTGGACCGGTGTGGAGGGATAGGCTGCCCCGTGGTACGTCCCCTGTCCAGGATATGGGGTCTGTGTGATGGGCATGCCGGCTGTGGAGGCGGGCCGTTTGGTCTGGAACATGCGTCTGTAGGACTGGCCGATGTCACTATTTCTGGGGATCGTGGAGGACTTGTCGAAGTCAGACGGCTGCTGCGGTTGCTGCTGCTCAGGCTCCTGGTCTCCAGCCATGGAAAAGTAGTCGTAATCTGAAACTGTCGTGGGCAAATATGAGGAGGTTAAGTCACTTGTACAGAGTGGATTATGACACAAAATCTCTGAAGAGATAATCAGGATAAACTTTACTACTTTGTGACGGTATGGTGTCTTCGGAGCAGCAGGGTGTGTTGGTCTGAGTGCTGTAGCCGCTGGAGCACTGGATGGAGTCTCTGTTTGACCTCTGGGTGTCCAGCTCCAGACCCCTGGATAAAGCCAGGGCCAGTTCATTTTGGGCCTCGAGATCATCAGCCTGACGAAACCAGATGAAATCAACATGTGGGGGGAAAGACAAAATCAAGACGTTGGACTGAATTGATACAACCAAGTGCAGTGTATTAAAGCCATTAAAATAATTAAGTCCAACCCACTAAAGTCATTAACGGGGAACATTAATGGTGGAGGGCTATTCACATTGTTTACATGCCGTTACTGCAACAAAATTGTTTTTGTTGAACGCTCACAGTTAACAGATGGCATTAAACAATATATGGAAATAAGTATCACCATTAAAGGTAATCATTGAGTAATTTTGTAAAAATCGGTCTGCAGTTTTAGGACATGACTAAATGTGCTCAATGGAAGCATGCAAAAAAGCTCTTCTGGATCTAATAACAAATGCAAATAAAAAAAGGGAGCTCTTACAAATTTCATCAGCTTTCCCCCCCCTCATTTTTCCACTTAAATCTTTCCGATCATTAAAAAAAAAAAAAAACTTTTATTGCAAAACAATATCCAACAAAAAAAAAAACAGTTTACAGATTATTTATATTGACAGTAGAATCCAATTCATTAACATCAATCAGTCTAAAACTGGTTCCAAAGTTTGATGGCCAGTTAACGCAAAACCTTGACACTAGTTGTCGAGGGTGGATCAATCTGTCATTGGGCTAACTGGGATACTCTTCAATGTAAAGCCAGTTGGTGTGGATATTTGTTTTTCCCTTAAAAATAGAATCATTATTTAAAAACAGCATTTGGTTTTTACTCACTTTATAATTACTATATATTAAAATTTGCTAGCAAAATTAAGAGATCTCTATAGGGACAAACACTTTTCACAGCAAATTCAGAGGAGACACAAACTGACCTTCATGATCCTGTTCTTCTCTTCCTGCTGGCTTGGTGTTTGTGTCTGAGCAGGAGGGGGCGCTGAGATCGATGTTTGGTCTGAAGGGGGGCTGTTGCCACCATTTGTGCTCCCATTATTCTCCATCCCACCCAAAGCTTCCTTGTCTTTCCTCCTCCTGAGTGTGTTGACCATGGGCTGGTCATAAGGCCCTGGCTTTGCCCAGTCCTGTGGACAAAAATTGTTTAATAATGATTTTTCCCACATTTCTCTGATGTTTCAAAGCCTTAAAATGGTTCTCTTTTGATTTAAGATTGAAAGTTAAAAAATAAGAAATTAATTCTAAAATTGCCAAGCAAACTCGTGTGATGAGCAAACTGCACACAAGGAGAATGGAAATGTGTTGCTCATCAAGTCTGAGGTGATGACCAACCTTCCAGCTGGGGACTTTTGATGAAGGTACCATCGGGGACCCCAACGTGCAATAGTTGGGATAGTCTGGCAGCAAGGCTGAGGCGGGACGTGACCAGGAACGAGTGGGGCATGAGGTGGAGGGAGAGGGGGAGGATGGTGGGAAGAATGGGAAGGAAGTGCCTGGAGCTGAGCCCAAGCTCCCCCCATTGCTATGCAGGTAGGAGGGACTGGCTGGGCTGTAGTGGTCGAAGCCATTGGACAACTGGTGTTGATGGAAGGACAGACCAATGGCAACAGAAGCAAACAAAAGGAAAAGAAGCAATGGGATCAATAAATGAAATGGTGAACAAATAATAAAAAACATACATAACTGAGGATACATTAATGAAAGCAAAATAAGATCAAAATCCTTGTTGATTAACCAACATCAATATAGATGAGAGTCTGAATGCTAAAGAAAATGGATGGATGGATGAAATCTGAAAAACTGAGAAACTCTGACGGCTCAACCGTTATCTGGGGACTAATGTATTAGAAAGAGTACCAAGAAGAAAACCCATTGCATAAAAAAGCCATACTAAGTGCCATCTGCATTGTTCTGCCACGAATGAGGGGGAATAGAAAATGGAAGGTTGAGACCAAACACACTCCCTGTTCATGTGTAAAACACAGATCTAGTTGACAATCCGAGGCAAGACCCCACAAATGCTTTAATCTAGTATCTGACTGGGCTGAGTAAAGATATCAGCTAGGGCTGTTGTAAACGAATATTTTAGTAATCGAGTAATCTATCGATTATTCTTACGATTAATCGAGTAATCGGATAAAAAAAATTATAAAATGAAATATTGGTAAATCTGGCATAATACTATCAGATATCAATATCAGTCCAATTTTTCATATTTGAACATCCCTAACAGTTGCTTTTTTTGTAGTTTAGAAAACTAACCTGTAACAATAATAGCTCACTTTCTAAGTTAACCAGAAGAAAAGTTATAGAAAAATCTGAAATTATATTGAATTTAATAACAAAGAGGCAGGCTCACAAATATGCTTATAAAAAATGTCTACAATCCAGCTTTTAGTTTATGTATTCATCTTCAGTGAGTTTAATAGATTAATTAAACTCACCTTGCCACCTAACCTGTCACGCTTTGGGTTTGAAAATACGGGAAATGCCGTCTGGAGTGGGAGGAGAGGGCGAATGAAGGAACATGGGGTGGAGGGGAGGAAATAGACCAGCGGACTGACGAACCGTTAGACCGGGGGACGAACACGGGGGAAGCAATACGGGATATTTACGACACCTTCACTGGTCACACTCAGAAACTCATCTACCAGCCATGTACGATGCGCTCCGCCACCCGTTTCTTCAGACCGGGATATGAAATTTATTGTGCGGTTCGTCGGTAAAGCTACATTTACACGGTAAGCATCAGCTACTCAGCCGCCCGCCCTGTTCAGTCTATCCGCTCACCTCAGCGCTCTTCCCGCCGTTCGCTTTCAACCAGCAGCCCCGGAGGAGAAATGCTGCCGTACTCCAGGCATTCCCCAAGTCATTTTAAGGATGCTTATTGGTTCCCCAAAAAACGATAAAAAGTCGGGCATTATCATCAATCAATAAAATCCCCACGGGCCAATCTTGAAGATTGGACTTTATGCCGCTGAGACTTAGCTTTTGTCAACAACTCAGAGGCGGAAGTGAGAGCTCCGCGCAACGTAAATGAAGTCCCGGCCGGAACACGGTGCGCTAACTAATAAAACATAAATTAACGAAGCTTCGAGGCAGGTAAATTTTCCTCGAGGAATTTTAGTAATCGAGGTACTCGAATCATTCGAGGAATCGTTTCAGCCCTAATATCAGCAAAGGTTTATTGAAGCACCTTTACAAGCAAAGCTGGTAGAGATGTACACAAAAAGAGTTGCAGCTGTGATTGTACAAAAAAGGTGCTGAATATAAACACCCACCAAACTTTTCAGATTATTTGTAAAAAGAAAAAAAAAATATCATGCTATTTTTAACTGAAATATCACCCACTTCGCATTGATCTAAAACATACATTTTCAACCAAATATGCAGAAGTTTGTGGTTTTAACCAGGTGATATTAATCCTTTTGCAAGCTTCAGTTTCCTCAACCTTCCTACACTGAACGGAAGCGGATATCTGGCCTTCATTATACAGAAAGAGCTTTTCACCTTGTCAGTAGCATGCTGAAGTGCAGTAGCGGTGAGAGAGCAGGCAGTGCTGCAGTCACCGTGAAGCTGCCCAGTCTCTGACGTCTCAGAGGAGCTGGAACTGGGACAAGGCTGTGACAGAGAGGACAGGGAGCAGCCGGCAGGAAGTGGAATGATGAGGTGGGAGAGAGAAGGAAGCACGGATGGAGGAGAGAGAATTAAAGCAAAGACATACTGACAGCTAGAAGCACAGGCAAACTGTTTGGCAGCTGTAGCGACTTCTCCACGAGTTAGTAAGGAAACGCACCAGGAACAGTGCACTAGGAGAAGAGTTATATCAGCATTAGATGCAAGGCCATTAAGAGCAACATGTTAAGTGTCAGCCTCATTAAAAAGAAGCTCAGTTAAAACCCTCCAAAAAGTTAAAGCCCCTTTTAAGCATCCGATACTGTAACCCACAGTGAGCAAACACAAGGCCCCATTTCCCAGGCCTGTACTGTATGTGGGTCAGGCATGGAGCTGCCAAACCACCTTCAGCGGATCATAAAAACTTGGAGTCCAACTAAACCGATGTGTTCTGGGCTGAGGAGCTCTGGTTGCTGGCGAGCAGCACGTCGTCGACTAATGCAACTGCTCTCACGGTCGATCGCAAGCCTCAAAGCCCGCACAGACAATCCCCTGGACTGACTCACACATTATTATCTCACAACCTTTGTCAGAGAGTCAGACTGAGGCGATATAGACATATTCCTAATGTATGTAGAACATACAGGCAACACAGCAGCATATAATTTAACTATGATTCATTTAATCCAAAATAAAACTGAGCGTATTCTGAGGGTTTTAAGTTTAGCCAAACCACAGTCTGTCACAGTGGTGAATTTGTGTTTCTTTCATAGCAGGATGGTTCTGACCTGTTTTACCCTGGGCTAGAAAGGAAGCAAACTAATTTCCTGCACATTTATGATACAATAATAGCACTGAAATGACTTCACATACTTACCACCGCCAGACAACTGTCTGTCTGAAGGAGACTGGCTCTCAGTAGGGAGCCGGATTGAATATATGAATAAATATGGGTATCTCTTTTATTGGCCCCGTCTTACCTTTGTTTCAGCTGGCATCGGTGAAGAGGATTTGGACGATGCATTTTGGTCCTGCGATGAAGAAATGAAGCCAGAGTCGTGGGAAGAGATGCTAGAGAGCCGAACCGGGGCCTGCAGGGGTAATGTGGAGCTGCGGTATCGATGGCAGGGGTGATGATGGTGAAAGAGGTGATGCGAGGAGGAGGAGGAAGAAGAGGAGGAAGGAGAGTGAGAGTGAGAGCCACTGGAACCCCTGGAGTCACTACTGTTAACGCTGTTCAGACTACTGTGAAAGGGGAAGGAGGACGGCACAAAGGGAGGACCAGTGGGAGAAGTTTAGCAGCGGCAAGGAGAGTTAAAGATGGGCAAGTTCACCAGAAGCCACGGGTTAAAGAGGAAGGGTCGAGTGGAGGGGGGAGGACAGGGGAGACAGGGGAGAGATAAAAGGCAGAGGATAACAGGGGAATGTGGAGGAGACAGGGTGGGAAACGATTAACACGGCATAAAATGATGCAGCAAGCAGTGACCGAAGCCAATCCAATCAAACCAATGTAAAACAAAATAATAAAATAAAAAATTATAATGAATACAGAGGGTAGACTTTTATCAAGACAAAATACTCAGATGCTGAACAAATTCAAGGACTAATTAGATTACACACATCACTGTCAATAATAAGTGAAAAAAACTTCCTCCAGTCATTGAAACAAGTATAAAATACACACCCAAATGATTAAAAAATTAAAAAATACACAAGACACCGACCACCACAATTATTCTTTAAAAAAACCAAAAGAAATACAAAAAAGCGCTGCTTTATTACTTGAACTCACTTATGAGACTCATAATGTTACTCCTGTTTTTTGAAAAGTAAAAATTAACAGTATCACATGTATCCCTTTGATACATGTGGTATTCTCTGATTTTATATTCAAATAAATATAAATCAAAAATCTATCTAGAATTAAAATTCACTCACAACCCAAGAATAGATTGTCCAAGAACAACAGGATAGATAAAAAAGTGAAAACCGGAACTCAGACAGTAGATTTCTGACTTTAAACCAGAGCAGTTGTACAAAAACCATTAGAGAAAGCAAAGGACAGCGAGCAGAAGACATAGTCTGAACAGCTAACTTCCCCACTCCCCCAAATCATTCTGCATCGTACTGGTGTTATTCTCATTGAGTGATCAATAAGAGTGAAACTAAATAGTCAAGACTTTTCCCCCAGCTCATCCTGGCCACTAGGTGTCAGTCATGGTTTGGAAAACTGTCAGTTTTAATGCCTTCATCATTTCTGATTTGGATTAAAAAAAAAGACTTTCAGGCTTTTAGAGAAATGCAAATGCATAAGGTAAATGTACACTTGACAGATTACTGAGCTTCCTCTTACATAAAATAAAGCATCCTTGACCATTTCATATTTCTGTACTCATTTCACACAGTGTTTCTTGGATGCAGGAGGTTCATGTGTACTCTACTTCTTTTAAAACATGAAGGTCAAAACTGCATAAACATACCTGCACATGCTAGATTTCCTGGACGTAGTAGTACTCGGGGAAGAAGGTGGTGTTTGATATGACCAGCCATAGTCTGAGCCCTTCAGGTCTGAGATCACCTAAAAGTAATCATTAATATTAACAGAAATAGCAAACTTATTTTACCTGACTGTAAACAAGGGCAAAACAAAGAGTAAAAATGACAAGATTTCAGGATTTTTGGCTTTTTTTCCCTCCCCATACCTGTTCACTAGCAGGAGGAAGCTTATGCGGGTCAGAGGTCAGGGCCTTGAGGTCCTCAGAGATGGTCTGGAGATGGGTAACCTCTGCCAACATGGAGATCTCCTCATCCTAAAAGCATCAAGCACATGGAAAGCAGAAAACCCATAAACGGATCGTATTTTATCCAGTCGTAGTACGGTTACAGTAATCAAAACATGAGTTTGCCTCTTTTTTTTACTCACCACTACAGGCTGCAGCAAGGATACAAAACAGCAAAATCTTTGTCTCTCCTCAATGAGAGCCTTCCTCAAAGCTTGCTTCTCTGTTTCTTCCAGAAGGATGTATTTATCACTCACATCCTGCATGGCACTGTTCAGCTGGGGCTGGAAGTCGCCACGGCCTTCACAAGCAAACAGAATACAAATACACAAAAATACACTAGTCATTACATAAGGCATGGAACCAGGAAACCAAATACTACATCACTACTTGTCATGCAATAGCCATGCACTGAATATGGAAAACTATGATTTTGCACATAAAAAGGAAGTTAGTGAAGATTTTTTTTTTTGTGGCATGTCAAATGATGCTATGTAAAATGTCCCACTACTTCGGGTATCACCTCAGCATGAAGAGCACCTCTTCTTACTGAAGCACTTCCTGGCTCTTATTCAAGGAGGGCAAAAGGTTATCTTCTTCAGACTAATCTGTTGTCTGTAGGCCGTTACTACAATATACTCAAAGGTTGGAGTCATTTTAGACATTTTTACCTTCCTCTTTCATACACTGAAATTTCAGAAAATGTTTTTGAAAAAAAAAAAAAAAATTAAAAAAAATAAAGACTTTTTATCACAACAAAAGAGCAAAGTACCAACACCACCATCTGGCCCTCCGGCTGTCTGTGTGACTTTCAATATAAATATGCAAATCCAGAGTGGGACATTACAATTCCAAGGTTATCTTGACGTGCAGCCTTGCATGTCTTCTCGCTGCGAGTCCAAGTAAAAATGTGAGTCTAGGATTTGTGAGTGTGTTTGTGTGTGCATGGTTTTAAAAGACAGGATGCCCCGAAGCCAAATCAGGCCCGCTTGAGTTCTTGAAGGAGGCAGGAAGGTTGGCGACTGCCTGTGACCGTATGATGCACTGTGGATCTCAGAGGCATTATCTAACCACTAAAGATACAGTTACACAAAAACATGTTTTGACTTTAATACATCAAGGTCTGTGGTCTCTGCCTGCTCCTATGCCAGTGTAGAGATAAATTGCTGCCTTTCATTGACATTTGTTGTAATTTCCACATGCAAGTGGTGCATAAAGCAGGGTTAATGCATCATAAAACATACAATGGTCAGTGTTTGTTCCCTTACAGATTTCTTCTGTTTGTATTTGCCACAAATGTTTCAAATTAAGCAGATTTTGATAGTAGACCCGTGCCCCAAAATATCCTAACTTATATGCTCATATGTGAAAACGTTACCCTTGAAAAACATTTACACCTATGATTGATAATTGTCAGTCATGTAGAATCAATAAATGACTTAAATAAAACTGGTCTGACAACATGAAGTAGGCTAACAAACACATAGTGCTTCAAATGAAAGAAATCCAAAGACAAATGAACGTCATAGTCAATAGTGAAGTGTTAAAAAGCTCTGTATGGTCAATGGGTGCTTGATGCAGGAGAATAATCCAAAGCACAGCAATCAAAAAAATGTTTTTAAGAAGTCAAAGTCTGAACCTAAATCCGACTGAGATAATGCAGGTCAACCAAGTAATATCTTTAGATGATAATTACAGTGCTCTGACCACAAGTGGCCGTGTTTGTTTTAGTTGTCCTATCGTCCATTAATAAATTAAACAACAAAAAAGTATATGCTTTTTTCTGATATCAAATATTTGTTTGATCTTAAACAAGCAAAAATTATCTGAAATGAGGAAAAAAAAAAGAGCAGTACTTGCCCTTGAGAAGGCAAATACTTTTTTCACAGCACTGTAGGAGTCTATGTACTTTTCCATCTCCATCTAAATAAATCAACACTAGCTTGCAACATGACTACAAGCACTGTTATAATGTTATAATGAAATGTATAGCATCCAGACCTCAAGCCAAGCACAGAGATTTTAATGCTAATGTGAGTTATGCAAGCATCTTAAACACTGGCGGTCTATGGGGCAATAAATTAAATGTAGCTCAACTAGAAAGTCCAAGTTTCAGCACGTTTCTCGGTCTTGTATTGATCCAAAGGGAAATTTTGACCAGACCGGCAAACAATTATATTGTGCAACGGTACGACTAAATCTGAACTGGCCTCACTCATTAGTCTGTTTTCCACAGCAGGACCTACCTCATTATCGTTGTCCCTACAGGCAAAATCTTTTTCCATCCTGTTGCCTTGGACATTATTTATAAGTTGGTTTGACATCTCACATACTCTTGTAATCAGTAATTATAAACAGCTCCTCTATCATTACTGTAATGTAATGTGAAGGCCGTCTGTAATGTGGATCTATAAAGTAAAATATCCAACAGCTGAAACTACAGAAAGCAAATTAACCACTTTAAAAATACGTTTTATATTCAAGTACAACACATACGCTCTGGCTCGAAGTAGACTTGGCTATAAAGTTCATGTCAAGTTGAGGACAAAGTGAGAGAAAGCAACTCTTCCACCTTAAAGCTGACATTTCTTCTCATAACTCAAACAGCAGCAATTGTGTTTTTGAAATAGGATGTCATTTTAGAATTGTAGAAAATAACATTTCCCTAAATAAAATGATATCTAGGAATTTAACTATTATTAATTATTATTCCTAAATGAAAATAGGACATGAAATGCCAAAATATGGGTATAAAATGTGGTTACCAATTAGCAAAGGGGCGAATTGACTTGGAGCTGCTTTGGACGATTATCCATCAAGCTAGACTGAAGATTAGAAACTTTCAGTCATTTCACCACAAAATACAAGCTTGTAATCCATAATACGGATCTTAAGGGCACAATTAGAATATTTTACTTTAACAGATTCATAACTTCAAAACAACCTGCTAGTCTTAAACATAGCACCGAAAAAAATGTTTACATTTCATCTCAATAAAAGGTGACCAATTATCAAGACCGTTTACTTTAAATGAGGCAGCTGGGAATTGACAAAACAGAAAGCTAATGATATGGAAACTGATCCAGAATGATATACACACATGCAATAAGCTCCACAAACTATTAGCAAAAACTCAGTCAAAATATAAAAACAATTCAAGCATTTAGGAGTTTGACTAAATCTTAGCCGTCTTTACCAGCTTCAACTTATCTGACTCGAGGGGTTGAACTGTCCCTCATTCTGCACACATGTTGCTACATGTGTGCAGACACAAATGGGATTAACTGCTCCAGCTTTCACATGGTCAATGATTAAATTAGGCTGTAATTTTAGACTTATTCTGAGTGCTGCTGGGCTTTTGGGTCAGAAAAACACTCTCATGAGACAGATAAGAAAACATCAGATCTTGTGTAACCAACTAGAAGACGGTGGATGGTGTGGTATTTTTTATGAGAAAGTAAATGTCCCTAATTCAGTTAATACGCATAAACCTATACTTAAATACTATTATTTCAGCTTAAAGTTAGATAAAGTAGAAATACGTAGATCTCAGTATTTATCTACTGAGATTAATGAGAAAAATTAGGTAGCAGGGAAACATTACAGAGAATTCGTAATGTTCTACGACAGCTGAATAACCTGATTATTCAAAATGTAGTAGATTGAGGATTTTGAGATGAAACATAGCGGTCACCTCTGAGTGGTAGTGGAAAGCTAATAAGAAGAGAAAGTATGTAGTCTTGTGTTGTCTTTAGTCAAAAGCCGGAGTTCAAGCTCTTGACAGCTGTGAAGCTCGGACATGAAGGTTAATCAGATTGAGCATACCAAGTCAAAGATTATGTCAGCTTTAACAAAGCCAAGAAGGTTTGCAAAAGCTTACTGAGCCCTGAGAGCCGCAAGTTTCTACTAGTCTGTGTTTTATTTAATGTCTATTCAGGATGATGTCTAAACAAGTTTACATGTCAATGTCCCATATTTTTCCAGACTCAAATTTCTAAAAATCTTGATCCATTCAAAATATTTAAATTTTACAAAAGTTTTCTGTC